>NW_026867611.1:600000-808512 GCF_020745735.1 Hemiscyllium ocellatum
AGAATGTCTATTCACCATATCTGGTCAGTACATTGTTCCTTTGGTCAGGACACCAAAGCTGCGTACAATACTCCAGGGACAGTCTCAACAAACTCTGTGTAAATGATGGAGGATATATTTATTGCTGATGCTGGAATTTATACTGAAAACAACAAATGCTGGAGATTACAGTGGAGCAGGCAGCATCGATGAAGATAGAGCAAGCTGCCGCTTCCAATCTGGATGGGTCTTCATCATCTACCTTCTGATTCTCATTAAGTGAAGGCAAACCTCTTTTTTACGTTCCCATTTGCACATGTTGCTCCCAATGCTAATTGACTTTTTTTTCTACTAACTCACTGTGTAACTTTTTTTAAAATCCTTCTCAATATCCAACTATATCACAACAATTTGTTCTTCATTGTTTATGTCTACACGAGATAAACTCAAGCAAAAAGCTTAAAAATATAACATACCATTCATAAATGCATTATCATTCTCTTGAAGTTTGCTATTTATTTCGAAAGGACCAATATCACATTCCTTCGAACAGATTCCAAGATTTCCTACAGTGGAAGACAGGTTAACAGGTCTATTGTTCTCCACTCTCTCTCTCTCTCTTCTTCCCTTCTTGAATCGTTGCAATGCATTCATAACTTTGCAAATTGAATATAGAAAATTACACTGAGCCCCAGTACAACCGATAAGTCTATTGCTGCTTTGTGTCAAATTTCAGAATGAAGTACATCTGATCTGTCAGACTTCTCAATGCTGAATCTATGTGTGTTTTGGAATACCATCTTATCACTGATATGAATGACTTTACTCTTTAGTTACGCAGGTCCCTTGGTCACTTGTATTTCTGGGAGATTTACTGGACCTACCACCGTGAAGATAGACACGAAATAACACGTTGGTTTTCCTGTAATTTCTCTGTTCTCCACAATACGTCCTCTATCCTCACACTTACTGATCCACATTTGACCTTTCTTTCATTTTCCATTCAAGTATTGATAAATGGTTTTCATCAGGCATTACGTTTCTTGTTAGTTTGCATTCTTGATCTCTTTTGAATTTCCTTATCAGTTTCTTAGTCCTCTTTTGTTCCAATGAATTCAAAATATCTGTCGTTTCTTTTTCCGAGCAACTTTGCTTGATAGAAATTATTTCTAACTTCTTTTGTTAACCATGCTTGAGTCATCTTTTCATTTTGATATTTGCACCATGGGGGGATGGGGTGGATGCAATATGTATACTGTACACCTTATAGCGTTTCTATAAATATTTGACATTGTCTGTCTTCCGTTAACTTTTCTAATGCACCTTTTTCAAATTCACTGAAGCCAACTTAGTCCTCATATCTTCATGGCTTGCATGAAGAGGTGCGAGTGCGGAGCGAAGGAATTCTGGGAAGGTGAGTTGAACCGTTTTAAAGAAATACCTCAATCATCGGGGCATCCATTTGCTAGAGAGGTGCGAGGGAGGAGTGAAGGAATTCCGGGAAGGTGTGTCTAAGCGTTCAAAAGACTTACCTCAGGCGTCGGGACATCCATTTGCCGAGAGGTGCGAGAGAAGAACGAAGGAATTCTGGGAACATGAGTCTCACCGTTTGAAAGACTTACCTCAGACGTCGGTGCATCCATTTGCTGAGAGGTGCGAGGGAGGAGTGAAGGAATTCTAGGAAGTTTTTAATACTAATTGACAGGAGGTTTTGTGGTCAGGAACGGGACACTCGGAACGTATGTTGCTTGCGTGGTGTCAGGGTCCGACATGTCACTGATCGGGTTTACAAAATTCAGAAGAGGGAGGGTGAGCTACCAGAACTCGTGGTGCATATTTGCACCAATGATATTGCTAGGAAAGGGACTGAGGATTTGAAAAGTGACTACAGAGAGTTAGGTTGGAAGCTGAAGAGCAGGACGAGTAAAGTCGTGATCTCAGGTTTGCTACCGGTGCCAAGAGATCGTGAGGTGAGGAACAATCAGTGAATGCAGCTTAACACCTGGGTGCGCGTCTTATGCGGGAGGGAGGGCTCCAGATACCAAGACCATTGAGATACCTTCTGTGGAAGTGGGGACCTGTACATGAAGAAAGGGTTGCCTCTGGATTAATGGGACACCAATATCCTGGGTGAGTGCTTTGCTCCAGTGATTCGGGAGGCTTTAATCCAATTTGGCAGGGGAATGGCAATCAGAGTCACATGTCTAAGAGGGGATCAGTTGCAGACGGGACAGTGACAGGATATATTGATTCTATCAGGAAGGTTTCTGACACGATGAAACAAAGGGATCGGTTAAAGTGTGTCTGCTTTCATGCAAGGAGTGCCCGAAAAAAGAGTGATGAACTGAGAGCATAGATCAGTATGTGGGGCTATATAGACGTGAGTTTCAGAGGGGCAGGAATGTTTGCTTGATGTTCCAGAGTTTCAAACGTTTAGAAAGAGCACTGAGGTTGGAAAAAGAGGAGGCGAGGCAGCATTGCTCAACAGCGAGTGCATTGCAGCTACCGAAATGAAGGTTGTTGAGGAAATCTTGTTCACTGAATCAGTCCGGGTGGAAGTTAGGAACAACACGGGAACAGTAACCGCATTTAGGGTTTTCTGCAGACGACCGAATAGCATTAGAGAGATTGAAGATCTCATTAGCTCGCAGATTCTGGAAAAATGCAAAACCAGCAGAGTTGTTGTTATGGGTAATTTCAACTTTCCCAATAGCGACTGGAACCTCCTAAGTGCATATGGGTTGGATGGAGTCGTTTTTGTCAGGTGTGTTCAGAAGGGTTTTCTTACTCATGATGTCGATAGACCGACCAGGGCAGAGGCCATTTTGGATTTGGCGTTCTGCAACGAGCCAGGACAAGTGTCAAACCTAGTGGTGTGAGAGCACTTCGGTGAAAGTGATCACAACTGACTCACATTTAGCATAGCCTTGGAGAGTGAAAGGAGCCGTTACCGAGGGAATGTATTTAATTGGGAAAAAGAACATTATGACGTTATCAGACACCAGTTGGGAAGTACAGACTGGAGCAATTGTTCCACAGAAAGGGCACAGCAGACACGTGGAGACTATTTGAGGAGCAGTTGTTGCGAGTGATGCACAAATTTGTTCCTCTGAAACAGCTAAGAAGGGGTAAGAATAAGGAAGCTGAAAATGTGTTGCTGGTAAAATCACAGCAGTTTACGCAGCATCCAAGGAACAGGAAATTCGACGTTTCGGGCCTGAGCCCTTCATCAGGAATAAGAATAAGGAACCTTGGGTGACGAGAATAGATGAACATATCATCAAAAGGAAGAAGGCTGCTTATGTAAGGTGAAGGAAGAAAGGATCGAGCAAAGCTTTCGAGGATTACAGGCTAGCTTGAAAGGCACTCAGAATTGGATTAAGGGCAGCCAGGAGAGGGCACGAAAATGTATTGGTAAAAAGGATTAGGGAGAACCCAAAGTTATTTAACTCATGCGTGCTGACTAAGAGAATGATCAGGGAGAATGTAGGGTCGATCAGTGTTGTGTAGGGAACTTCTGCGTGGAGTCTGACCAACAGGGGAAGCCCTAAATGAGTTTTTTGCTTCGGTTTTCACCAAGGAAAGGCAGATTGTTGCAAACGAAAACTTACAAGAGCTGGGATACAGTGTTGACCAGATCAAGATTGATGTAGTTGATGTGTTAGAAATTTTGGAAAACATTAAGATTGATTAGTCTCCAGGGCAGCTGTGCAAGTCCCTGCTGAGACCACACTTGGAATATTGCGTCCAATCCTGGTCGCTCTACAATAGGAAAAATGCAAAGATTTTGGAGAGGGTGCAAAGGAGGTATACTAGGATGCTGCCTGCACTGCAGGGCATGCATTATGAAGATAGGTTGAACAAGCTCGGACTTTTCTCTCTTGGGTGAAGGAAGAAGAGAGGAGACCAGATAGAGGTGTGCAAATAATGAGAGGAATAGATCGAGTCAATAACCAGAGACTTTTCCCGAGGGCAGCATTGATTGGTATGATTAGTCATAGTTTGAAGACATTAGGAGGAAGGTATAAAGGAGACGTCAGAGTTAGGTTCTTTACACAGAGAGTTGTGAATGCATGGAATGTGTTTCCAGCTGTGGTGGTGGAAGCACAGTCATTGGGTTCATTTCAGCGACTGATGGACATGCACAGGGATAGCAATAATTTGAGGAGTGTGTAGGCTAAGTTACTATACTTGACATTAGGATTAAACCTTAGCAAAACGTCATGGGCCAAAGGGCCTGCTCTGTGCTATAATTTTCTATGTTGTATGTTCTATGTTCTATGACTCATTCATATCCATGTAATTTAAGAAAATAAAACTGTTTTGTATTCGGACTTCATATAAAATTTAGGACATTAAGAGCACTATTCCCAAAAGCTCCTTTCCTGCAAGTTTTTGAATTTGCTCCTCTGATCACATAACACCAATTCTAAAACAGATTGATCTTTGGCTCCGTACTCAACAGACTGTTAAAGGAAACCATTTCATGCACATCATGAATTCCATTTTTACAGCATCAACTTTCACTTGGATTCACACAGTTTAGGTGTGAATTTATCTACGATTACTGCACTACCGGCAAACGTGCATTTCTAATTTCGCTATTCGTAAAACACCCAACATTTGTATCACACTTTTGACTTTGATATAAAACTCTCATCATGTTTGCTTCTCCTGGCTGTTTCTAAGCTCTACTTTACCAGACTTGATGGAATCACTATGACGTGGGCTCAGGAGAGATTAAGTGTAGATTGAGACCAGATATTTGGGGAAGCATATTTCAACGTTGATATCGTCACATCTTACCTGCTCTTCTTTAGCATCATTGCAACATTTCCGCCATGTCTCCCATTATGCTAGTGGAGTAGATAATGACAATAACTTTTCAACGATGCTGCGTATTCCTCCAGACAGTGATACTACCCTAACCTGGATGATAAAGTATTGCTTATAAAGCAGGTGAGTAAATTATGGCTGCTGCTGTACAGGACCTTAATGATATCACATCTGGAGAAATATGTACAGATCTGGTCAACCGATTTCGGCAATGAAGATGCTAACAATAGAATCCCGATAGTGTGGGAGCAGGCCATTTGATCCATCAATTCCGCACTGATCCTCTAAATACCATACCATCTAAACGCATTCCCTTACCCAATCTCCATACCCCTGCATTTTCCATGACTAATTTCGCCTATACTGCTTATCCCGGACATTATGAGTAACTTAGCATGACCAATGTATCAGTCCTGCACATCTTGAGAGTGTAGTAGGAAACTGGAATACCCGCTGTGGGGAGAAGGTAGCAACTCCCCACAGACAGTCACCTGAGGTTACAATTAAACCCAGCTTTCTGCATTTGTGAGGCAGCAGTGTTCACCGCTGAGCTACCCAGTGTGGGCCACGAAAATCGCCTGCACAATGAAGCTGCAGCATAGCCTGATTACTGCACAGTCGTATTTCACGTGTGAGGTCAATATTAATAACTCTACACGACAGGAAAACGCTGTGGCTGCTGAATTGCTGAAGTTGCTGTGCTGTCCATCATCGAAAATACATTAAATTGCGATTAATTTAAATAATTCTCACCCACACCAAGGATCAACATAACACATTATCTGCACAAATGCCAGCGGTGAGATTTGAACCCACAGCTACATTCAGGCAGAAATCGAAATCCTGTCCCTTAGCCTGGTCAGCCCTGTATCCGTGAGCAAAATTTGAATCCAGCTCCTGTGGACATAACTGTATCACTCTCTGCATAAGGAAGTGATAACACCAGTGTGCCATCATCTGAACTGAACACAATATTCTCTAATGGGACACAAACCCAGGCAACAGTAATGGGAGCATTGTTTGCTTTAAACACATCAATCACATTCTTTCAAGAGCTGTCTCCATCCACAACACCCAGTTGGATCAACAACCTGAGGGAACAACAACATGGCATTTGAGACAAGTTTAAACATGGAATGTCTAATGCAACTTATCAGAATTGGGAGGGTTTCAACCCTGGATCTACCTGTTTACAAAACAAATATTTAAACTAAGTCACAGTGTCACGTTAACTTAGGAGTGGGGGTTGAGCAGGTGAATCCAATACATATTAACGTTTGCAAAATGACAGTTCATCTTGCTTTAAGGCTGAATAACTGACGACATTGGCACAGCAAAGTCAGGATTCCGTTCCAATTCTCAGACCTGGAAATAGGCACAGCAAAACTAGATTCTTTGACGCTGTTACAGCAGGTGAGGAGGAGGCTGTTTAGTTCCTAGTCCATAATGTATACTTTCAGGAAATGACCAATTAGGCCCTCCAAACTACAACGCAGCGCCCATAATAGAGCATTATGGTCTATTCTCCTGTTCTCCCATTCTCCTGTTACACAACAATGAGACCATTCAGCATTCCCAATGCTGCAGCATAAGCACTGCAAGAGACCAGTAAGTACCTGGAAATTATCACACGAGGATGAGGACATTGAACCAATTGAGCCTGTTGGACAGGAATGGGAGAAGGACAAGAACCGTTTCAGGTGCTTTCTTTGAGCAGGACGAGGTAATTCAGGCACATTTCTGTTGTATGGGAATAGAAGAATACCAACCACTCCCTCATTCTCATTTCAGGAGGAGACTATTCAGTATCTCGAGCCTGTTATGGAGCCCATCTAAATGTTGCAGAGCCACATGAAGATTCTGTAAGTTCCCAAACCTCTGGACAGCAACAGGAGCATGAAAAAACCGAGCTTGAGCGAAATTGTCAGGAACAGCAGCAGGGCATTCAGCCCATAGACCTGATAATGTAATAACAGCAGGAGGACATTCAGGCCATCGAGTTTGTAAACCAGGAACAGTATGAATCTATTCCACCAGTTATGTGTCTTACACAGCCTTGTGCCTGTTATGCAGGAATTGAAAATTGAACGCAGAGGCTCCAGAAAGAGAAGAAATTAGAATAAGTAGCTTTACCAGGGAATGCAATTCAGTGCGTAAATCATTGGAATTGAAGGTATTTTTTTTAGAAAGTGTTAGTAAGGCATTAATAACAGGAGGTTTTTGAAGTGAAATCACAATCTATCACAGTCAGTATGGCTATATGGAGAATAAACCGATTTTTGAAATATTTGCCTGGGTTCTTTAGAAGTGTAACAAGCAATGTGCATAATGGATTTTCTATTGATGTCGTATATTTGGAAGTCCAGAATGTGTTGCATAAGTTGCCGCCCAAATGACTTATATGCAAGATATTAGCATATCAGGTTAGAAAAAGAAAATGCTTGGAGACCGGATTGACTAAGCAATAAAAGCCATGATATGTGGGGTTGCATTGGGTTGGACGAGATCAAATATCACACGTCACATGCTTATAATCCAAGGGGTTTATTTGAAAACGTTAGCTTTCGGAAGGCTGCTCCTTCATGAGATGTTAGTGAGAGAAGGAAGAACTTGACACAGAATTTATATGGAAAAAAGTTATAAACGAAAGAATTGAACAGACCTGATGTGATATTAATCTTTAATCAGTTCGGACACAGGTCTGGATTGATAAATATTCAAATCTCAGAATGTCATTTAAATCACTGTCTCAAGATAACTTCAGGTGTTACGATTGTAAAGAAGGTGACATCTAAAGTCATACAATGTAATTTACGTCTTGTTTGGAGTCTGTCTGTGACTTAACATGGAGTCAGACTAGTTTTATTTCCAACGTATGTGTTTAAGAATTGCCAAATTGACTGACTATTAACAAATAGTATGTCTTTTTAAAAAAAACGTAGAATATATCGACAAGTACAAATCTTTAAATGCAAATTAACCACATAGATTTACATATACATGCGTGTGTGAAAGGGGGAGCGTATACGTGTGCTGGGGAGAGAGAGGAAGGGTGTGAGTGTGAATGTGTGTGTGCTAGATGTCGCGTGTATGTGGCTGTGGTGGAGCGAGAGATAGTGTTGGTGCGAATTTGTGTGTGCGTGTTTGGTAGAGAGAGGGAGTGTGTGTGGGGATGGAGACAGAGGATGAGTGTGAATGTGTGAAGTGCACGCGTGTGTGTGTGTGAATGTGTGCCTGCGTGTGAGAGAGAGAGGAGAGTGCGCGTGTGTAGAGGGGAAAGAGAGAGACAGTGTGTGTATGTGTACAGGAAAAGACACAGACAAATACGGGAGATCCCTCTCCTCACATACACTCACTCCGTGATTTCAGAGCTTCACATCTCCGATCTATTCGTTGTTCATGTTACAGACCTAGAAGTTGTCACTACAATCCTTATGCTCCATCCATAACTGGGTCATCAAACCTTTAGCTCTCCCTAATATCTGAGGCAGCTCACAGCACAAACTCCAGAACGCCAGCCCAAGCAGCACCACTAACTTTTCAACGATAAGAGTCTTCAGAAACTCCTCAGCTATACGTTTAATACCTGGTGCTTTGCAATAATACTCATGGGGCTTCTTTATGTTACTGACCACAAGATCAGCTGAGAGGGACAAACACAGACGTTCAGTGAACAGGCACAGAACAAGTTTCAAAGGCGTGTCTCAAAGCATGGGACATAGCTGAAAATGACTCACATAATTTCATTGTTTCTGAGCTTTATAGAGTCAGCATTCGGTACACCAGGGAACCAAAAATTAAAGCCAGAAAAAGATGCAGAGGGACAGAAAGATTCGCATGAAAGGTGGAAACAGACAATTATTTGAGAACATGTTGTTGAAACAGAGGAGTTGGCGCAACTGGGGGAGTAATAGTTTGGAAGGTTCAGATCGTGAAATCCAGAACGTTGAATTGAGGCATTGCTAAATCATCTAAAATGGTTTGTTGTATCCAATTACGAATTTACCTCACCGAACCAGCCAGGACATCATTAACCATGACAAGGTAGCAGCCATGGAGAGCTGTGCAGACTATGCTAGTGCATTTCTTAGCTGAACCATCTGCCCAGCACGTGGGCACATGTCACAATTGGCTGTCTATTGTTACGATACTTTCACGAAGCATCTGCTCAGCACGGGGAGGTTTGCAGCCTAACTGTGAGTGACAGTAAACGCGGCCCCCAAACTCTTACGTCTCTGCATTTCCATCCAGCAGCACAAGGCAAAGGTATTTTGTATGTTTGTGTTCGTGTGTATCTGGGGCGGTGGTAGATGTGAAAATCACGGCTAAGAGAGAGCATGCATGGAGGAAATTAGTTTAAACTTGAAAAACAGCAGGGGTTTGAGTAATGGACAGAGTGACTCTGAGTGACTGCTCATGGACAGATGTGATGACGTGTTTGAGAATATCGAAGAAAGGTCATGGGCAGACCAAGTAACAATATAGATTAGTGTGCACAGGATAGACGCTTGGATGGAATTTAGCTGTGAGTTGAGCTGTGGAGTATCAATTCCGGGTTGTTTCTGCAGATTTGAAGCTGGGAGCATGAGAATGAGATTATTTGCATCATTATGAATGTAGTTCACAGCTCAAGGTTCAAGCAGCAGGTGCGAGGTGTGAGTAGTTACAATTAAGAATGGTCAAGGTATTGTGTCAGGAATCAGTTCGTGGTCAAAGGGATCCCCACAGTTGTGATTCATCTGTTTCAGCTTCAAGTACTATCCAGACATGGGACTGAGTAAAAAAGAAGGAAATGGAGTTTGCAAGCACAGCAGAACAGAGGGACCTCAGGCTCTCTATATGTTAATAACAATGGCAGTGTTCCAATGATTCGTGGTTCGCAGATGAAACTAAGGAGGTCAACAGAGAGACCCGTGTGTCGTACTGCCGGGAAGCAAAAAGTGAAAGAGTGAATGAACAACTCACTGATGCAGTTAGTAGTGGTTTATGGAATGAATATCTGGATTCAGACTCTTAGCAGAAATACTAACAGCAGCAAGGAGAATAGAGTAGATGAGGAGAACACTAGTATATCAAACACGGTGAACATAATTAGTAACAGAACAGTAAGTCTTACCAGGCACACCAACGATAGCTAGGATTGGAAAATAAAAATAACTGATAATATAAAATGCATATTCGATCCGTTTTGACAATGACCATCGATCGTAATATGTCGAAAGAAGCCAAACATCCCAATATAAACTCCTGTCCATTATTGGAATATTCCAGTCTACTATTCCCAGATTCGGATCCAGTGCTGGAATATTCGAGCCGAATGTTCTCAGATTCTGTTCTCTCTTTCCCTTCCCACGAACAGGGAGCTGCTGATCCTTGTTCGCACTGTCGGTGATGCTACCGCTCATATTATGGGATAATACATTGAATGAAGTCCATTTATCATTTAAAATTTGGAACACTCCACTGGGATAATTAGAATCCATGGAGACTAACATTAATCACAGCCATTGAACAACAGGTTCAGTTAACCCCTTCCTTACATCACTTTTGTGATCACAGTAAAAGTGAACAATTCCCGGGTTTGGATGGAATGGATGAGGTCACTGAGGGATGAAGTATATACATTTCACTCTTTTCAATCTTTCTTTCTTGTATGTGGGACCTGTGTCAGAAGACTACAGGATTTTATCTGTCCAACGCTGTTTATAAAAGTAGACAGGGATAAAATAATATGCTAACTGCAAATGGTAGGTACTGGGGAAACATCAAGAAATCACAGGTCAAGGTAATGATATTTATTGCCCACTGACTTTGCTTATTTTTTTTTCCTTTTGTTAAGTGTCCTGTTATCAAAGCCTTTCATAAACTTTAGACATCATTCAGATCACTGGGACTGCTGCACATGAATGCGAAAATAAATTCAGTCCACGTGTGCCTGTTGCAGACGGACAGGAGGAGAGCGTTTATCCTCTCCAACCTGTTACAGAGAGACAGGAGGAGGCTATTCAGCCTCTCTAGACTTTAACACAATAGTAGATTGGAATACTATCCAGGCTGGGGTAGGTTTCCGAGGGATAGAGCAACAGGAAGTGGATGCAGAAACATAGAGGGATACTGACTTGGATACTTGAGTTCTTTGCCTGCTGAGAGTCATCAGGATGATAATTGAACTCATTAAATGTCCAGATTCCCAGGTAACTGATAGGCTGGATGCTGAAATGATACCTCCTTCCTCTTATGGGACAGGCACACAAGGAAGCTCATTTTGACAAAGAAAATTCCCGTATAAGATGGAGAGGGGGACTTTATTTCGGTGACTCAAATCTACTTCAGGTTTGTTTCCATACAGCACCTACGAATTTCACAGGAAACAAAGAACAAGGTCATTGCGGATTGCAGGAGATAATAGACGAAAGCGAGGATGTAAAGTTTGGGAGGGGTGAGTGAGGGGGAGACGTTCAGCAGCAGAAGTGGGTTACAGTGAGGGTGTCCTGCCGGGAATGGAGAACGGAACAGGCTCACTTAATGAGAGGTAAGTAACTATATGGTACAAGACCAGACACAACAGAAAGACCCCCAGCTCTCGATTTGTCTTTTCCTCAGTTAGCTGCGCTCACCCAGTCTGGTGCAAGCCCCACATACAAACAACAGGAGGTTTCCCAGCTCCTGATGCTCAAGTCCCCGTGCACAAACTTCTGACCCAGTTGGAGACATACCATCGGTTAGGTATTAACACTGTTACAGCCTTGTCACACCACAGCATCTCCGTTACAGTCACATGATGACTAATTGTACAAAACAAAGACAATCCTCACTCAGATTCCCTGGTTATATAATCCTCTGAACGACAGTCTACAGAAAACGGCAGAATCCACAAAACGGCACTGCATGGGTCAAATATAATGAAGAATATTTCATTCTCTTCACTTGAAAACCAATTCCTGCATTTGACACTGTACAATAAGGAGAAAAATCAACAAAATTCCAAATTAAGGTTTTGCTGAGGTGAACTCTGGTGTATCATGCAGATCTGGAGGTCACATGTGCAGCACCACGTCAGCGTCAAACAATCAGACAGAATGCCCAAGTAGATTCACATTTGAACTATATCTCCTAACCTGGGAATCTGAAGCTGCCCTCAGCCGTTCCTGTAAAGTTCTCCAGATGCAGACCAACAAGATCCCAGGTTTGTGCATTTAAAATTACAAAATATTTGTTTTGAATCCCTTGGTTCAATCAGAAGAAGTCCGTGATTCAGATTGTAATATCCCTCAGGACTCACAACCCAATATCGATCCAATCCTGCAGATTGTTTAAATGCCGCTGCCTCTACTCGAATGCAGGATCCACTGCCCTTCCAACATTTGAGTGGTCCTCCAGCTTCTGAAGCTCTTCATACCTCCGTAACATAGCCCAACCTCAACAACTTTTCCTTTGCAATGTTCACCAGAAGTTTACCGAAACAGGGAGGGATATCAGCACTGGAGGAATTTTCAAATTTACGAGGGTTGAAGTGGCAAACGGAGGCTTCATAATTGTGAGGGTTCATAGTGATGGAGGAAGTTCCTGCGTTCGGGACGTTTTGGAGAGGGCGACATTTACTCAGATATGGGCGTCAGTGCAGAAGTATAATATGGAGATGAGTAGATGGATGGAGAGACTGCTGGCACTTGCATTGACAGGGCGTGAGAAAGCAATGGGAGGATGTTGCATCGACAGGGAGTCCTGTAGGAACTGGATCGGGAACTCACAGGCATTGGAGAGGGTTCTACAGATGGGGAGTATTGCAGGGATTTGAGAGGATTACACAGAATAGGAGGATTGTCGGTTCTCCACAGCTTGATATTCTTATTCTGGCAGGAAGAGGTTACACCGATGAGCCACATTGTTGGAGATGCAGGACTTTATAAGGAGGCTTTAGAGGGTTGGAACAATTCACAGAGAGGGGAAGATTTTTAGAACAGCAGGAGATTACAGATAGTGAGGACTGTGTAGCATGAGAAAGTTAAGGGATATATTTTGGATCTGTATGAGATCACATAGATAGGGATCACTCAGGAGACTGGGACTTGCTTCATCAATAAGGTGAATTGAATGGTCTAGGTCAGATGACACAGATAATGAAATATGTGGGGATTGAGGGCAAATAAACAGGCATGGCCAGCTCTTTTGACAGAAGGACCTTCTAGGGGAAGGAACTGCTATAGCGAGTTTACATTGAGAGTGAAGTTTGTATTTACTGGCGAGATTCACACTGATACAGACAGAGTGAGAGATTGGAGGAGCTGACAGAGGCGACGTGTGTTCTGTTGATTCGAGGAGGTTACACGCAAAGGATTACAGGAACTGGAGGAGATTACTGCCAGAGGGAGGACTGTCGAGTTGGGAAGAAGTAACCAAGATAGTCGCTGTAGGGATAGCAGCAAATTACAGTGATCAGTAATTTTGTTAACACTTAATCACTTTATTGCTGTCGAGGGGGACTGAGGAAGTGACAGTCAGATGCAAGTTTATGCAATCCAGATCAGTTTACACAACTATATGATTAGGTCTGGAAGTTAAATGCAGTAACTTTGATGGCGAGTGCGGCAATGAATGCCAACGTATTTTGTTTTATCTTCATATCTGTATTTTTTTATAAGGATTATATCTACGTATTCTGTACTTAAAATGATACTGCGTGTTGATGCCATTGCTGCATTGTACCTAACCTTATAACTGAAGAGTCAGAAAATAGTTACCCTTGTAAATCCGATGACGCTGTACGTGGAGAGTCAAAAGCTTCTCACTCTACTCGTTTGAGTACATGTGACAAAAAAGCTAATTCATTCATGTATTTATTCGAAGGTTACAGTCACAAGCAGAATTCTCCGGACAGAAACAAGTGACAGTCACGAGGAGCTTTGTAAGGACGGCAGAAGCTTATAAAAGCAAAGATTTTTCAAAAGCCTGTTTTCAGACTTAAGCAGAATAGTGGGGAACATGCAAGGTTCAAGAGACAAGGATGGTTCAGTGGAGGAAAATGCTATGATAATGAGCATTGCAAAGACTGTACGAGTTCGCAATCTTCACAAGGGTTGTTGGAACAGGAAGAGGATATAGCCAGGGTACAACAAAGGAATGGGAGGAAGTTTATTAGCAGTGTGTTTTAGAAGGATTGTAGAAGGATACCACAATAGGGAGGACAGTGGAGGTTCTCGTCGATTACAGCGATAGGGAAGGCTGTCGAGAATGGATGAAGTTAGCAATACTGAGGGTTTCAGAATTAGAAACGTCTCTTCACACTGACAATGCAGAGAGCATTGTCGGGACAGGAAGAGGTGACAATAATCAAGACGATGTTAGACATTCATGGATGGTTTTAGTGGTGGCAGGAGGTTACAGAGTTAAGAAGGCTACTCGAGACGGAAGGAGATCACAGAGATGGAGAAGATTTCAGAGATTGGGCGAGTTACAGATCGAAGAAGTGGCAAGTGGTTTCATAATGTTACACAAAGGGAGGACTGGCAGGAAAGGCTGCATGAGCTGGAGTGGTTTGTGCAGGTAAGGAATTTTATATGGATGGTAGAAGTTTAGAGGGAGTGAGGTGCTATAGAACAGGATGGAGGAGTGTTGTGGTGTTTGGAGAAGGTTGCAATGATATCTTTTGTAGATAGTGGAGAGGTTGGTAAAGGCAGGACGATGTTTGAGAGACAGGGTGGGCTGGAGTTCCTGGAGAAGATGACAGAGATAAGATATTTTTGATTCTATGGAGTAAGATGCCATAATTCTGAAAGTTTCGAAGTCGTTATGGAAAGAGATAAGGGTTGTGCAGAAGTGATGTGCCTAAATTTGGTGAAGGCCACTTGTCATTATAAGATCTCAATCACACAAAATTACCACGACCGTTAAACAGGGCCTGACAAACATAGACTTGGAGAAACTATATACATTAGAGTCTATAATCTAAAGGAGGAGAATCTTAACGTGATACAGAGAGAATTCAGGGCCAATGAGTTCCTTGAAGAGAGAATGGCATAGGCAATAACTCCAGTGAATACTGATAAAGTGATGTCATGAGTTTGATAAAGAAATTAGAGTGCAATCAGAACAGGGAAGCCCTTCAAACGTATGGAAAAGGGTCATTAATAAGAGGGGCATTAAATGCGGAGGTATTAAATGTTTACGTCGGCATAAATGTGGAGGAATACTCAGTGTCCAATGAAAAGTATCCCAGGCTGCTATGGGAGGTAAGTGAAGTGATTGTTGGGGCCCTGGCGTGCCATTGGTTAAGTGCCAAACGACTGGAGGATAACAAATGTGGTTCCTTTGTACAAGAAGGGCAACAGGGATAGTCTAGGTAATTGCAAGCAGATGGTCTGACAAGAGCCGGAAGAAATTATTGGAAAAAATCTGAAGAAGAATCTACAACTGAAAAGGCAAGGATGAATTCGGGATAAGCACACCGATTTGATAGAGAAAGAACCTGTCTGATGAATTCAATTGAGTTTAGTTTTAAAATGATGTCCAAAAATATTAATGAGCGTGCAGAAGATGTGGATTACATGTACTTGAATCAGGATTCTGACATGGTTCCACATTGAAGGCAGGTCCAAAAGGAATGGGCCCATAGGATCCAAGGCAATTTGGCAAATTGGATCCTAAGTTGGTGGATAGAGTTTTTTGTGATTGAAATGCGTTCACCAGCGAGTGTAGCGCAGCGACCTGTGCAAGAACCATTGTTGCTTATTATGCAAATTAATGACTTGCATGTGAAAGTAGAAGGTTTCATTATTAGAAATGCAGACGACATGAAAGATGAGGATATTGTGCGCAGTGAGGTGGATGGTCTCAGTCTACAGTCCGAAGTCGATCACATGATAAAGAGCGCAGAGTAATGGCAGATGGAGTCTACTTCTGATCGGTGTGAGGTAATACCCTGTGGGAAGTATGATAAGTGAAGGACATACGTAAAGAACTGTATACCCTTGTAGAGTACTGAGGAACGAAGTGACGTTGTTAGACAAGTCCAGAGATACCGGAAGGTGGCAGCACGTGTAGACAGATTGAAAAGAAACCTGAATTGGGGCGGGAGGGAGATCCACATCCAAATAGGGAGAAACGCTAGAGCCATTCGAGAAGATTTAAGCTAGTATAGTAGGATGTTGGACTTGAAACAGTTGTAAGGCCAGCGAGAAGTTTGAGGCTGGTACACAAGGAAAAGAGAAATCTCAATTGGCAAGGCAGGCAAGAAATCAGCAGGCACTAAGGGAAAACTGATGATTAACAGCATTTATTGTAATGCAAGGGTCGAGACAGTTAAGGCAAATGAACTCAGATCATGGATGGGAACATGGGACTGCTGTATTATACAGATTATAGAAACACAGCTGGGGCAGAGTAGGACTGCCAGCTCATTGTTTCAAGGTACAGAGACTGCAGGGATGGTATAAGGGGAGGAAAGAGAGGAGAGGTGGTGATGGGTTTTAATAACATTAATCATCACAGCAGTACATATAGAGCATAGTCCTGTGGGATCATCCAGTGAAGCTATGTTAGTGGAACTGAGGAATGAGAATAGTATCAGATTAAGAGGTTTGATGCAATTGATCCCTAATAATCAGTGGAAGATTAATGAACAAATATGTTGGGAGATCTCAAATATGAATGATAACAATAGGGTTGTAATGGTAGGGGCTTTTAAACTTCCCAAACCTCGAATGGGACTGCCAGTGTTAAGCATTTGGCAGGGAGGAATTTGTTCTTTGCGTTCCAGTAAACGCCCAATCAAGAAATTAATGGCCCGACTGGAGGAAGGGGAAAGAATATTACCTTCCCTCGGGAAAGGAGTTGGGGAAAGGGACTGGGGTGTCAGTTAGAGACAGAGTGATCAGAATTCAATTCGTTTGAAAGTGGTTATGAGAAAGGACAGCCTTTTCTCAGAAGGTTAGGTTGATAAAATGGGGAAAGACCAATCTTGCAAGTATTAGGCATGAACTTTCAAACTGTGATTGGAGGAGTTTCTTTGCTGGGAAAGGGATGTCGGAGGAAGTGGGAATATTTTCAAAGTGCAATAAAATGAGCATCCAGGGCCAGCATGTTCCTTTTCGTGTGATGGCCAATGCTGACAGAATTAGGGAACAATAGATGACTACTCAGACTCTGATCATGGAAAAGGAGAGACATGTCAGGTACAGTCAGGTCGATCAGGCGAATGTCTTGCGCAGCATACATGTTGAATAAATACACTTTGAATGGAAATCAGGAATGCAAAAGGGGGACATGAAATAGCTTCAGCAGGGAAGTTTAAGGAGATTTTAAAGTGATTCTATAATATATTAAGGGCTAGAGAGTAACTGGGAGGAAATAGGGGCACCGAAAGATCAGTGATGCCATCGACGTGTGGAACGACTTCAGGAGATGGTTAAGATTCCAAGCATGTTTTTTTCACTCCAGTCTCACTCTGGAAAAAGACTGGGGAGCTCAGGAAAGTAAAGGCTTCAGGAGATGGTTAAGTTTCAAACAAATCGAGGCCATAATTGGAATACTCTGTAACTCTAATCTCCATGCTACATGAAGGATGTTATAAATCTTGAAAAAGCTCAGAAAAATGTTTTCAAGTTTTTGCCACGGTTGAAGACACGAGTCCTTAAGTCATTCCATGAATAAAATATTGGACAGGGAATAGAGAACAGAAAGATTCTAGGTATCTTTACCACACTTTCGTGGGAGGCCTGTTATCACTCTGTTGAACTGATGATCACGAAGACAATAAAGCCTGGATTCATAACTTGGAACTCCCTATGCTATTTTAGAACACAGATCTTAAAGTAGGGATGGTGATTGAGCCTCAGGTGTATCTGTACTTTTCTCCCCCTTCAGCATTTTATCTATGTCATGTCTCATTTGACGATGTTTGGATCTCTCGATTTGCTCTCTGCTCTGTGCACTGTGTGATCTTACCTCACTGCATGATTTATCCAAGGCTCCAGACCTCTCTCACTTTTGTTTCACTGGCTGACCAACCAGCAGTTGGGGAGTCGAATGAGTCAGGAACGTCCTGATTATTTGTAGGAGAGAGAAAATAGAGAGGATGGAATTTAGATTGATGCAGTGTGAGTCGCACGTGTAGGATGGCATTGAGTACCACAGAAATCTGATAACTCCCAGTGTCCATTCTTGGTCTGTCCGGCTTCGTCTCTCTGGAGTGGATAATTCAGTTTTCTCAGGATCGGGAGTAGTTGCAAGAGAGAGAGAGACGATAACAGGGGCAGCAATTAGACCCACACAATGAGGGATACCACATGGAGTGACACTGAGTAAAATCACCACAGTGTAGGAAGGTGTACGGACCAACCAATTGTGTAAGAATAAGGCGTTTGAATCATGTTGCACTGGACTGAGCAACCAGTCAGCAGGCGATGTGATCACCAAGTGGTATTATCCGGAATCTCAGTTAAGAATTTTGGGACATTGATTTGAATCCTACCAGGCACAAATCGTGGAATATTAAATAAATATTTCCAAAATATTGGAATGTACAATCTGCAAATGAGCATTAAATAATTGTTGACGATAATAAAAAACGCAATCTGATGCACTTATCCCCTGTGCAGAATGGAATCCGCCATCCTCACTTGCCATGGAGGTTGTAGTGGGTCTCCACACCCACAGGAAAGCGGTTGCCTGTCAATTGCTCTCTAAAATGCCCGAGCAAGACATTCACTTCAACAACAGCTAGAGATGTGCAAGAAATGCTGGCTAGCCAGAGACCTCCTCATTCCAAGAGTGAGTAAAAAAAGTTCTATTTCACTGGACACCATTGGAACCGTGCTGTGACCAGTGTCTTGGCCAATCATGTCGGTGGTTTATGGGTGGGGCTTTACATAACAGAGAAGATCCAGCGACAGTGTTTTGGTGAAAGGAGCTTTCCAAATCCAAACAGGAAAGGTAAAGCATTGGAATAGCATGAAGGTGTGGCTGCAGTCAATCAGAATGGAACAAAAAAGGGACAAAGTTTAAATAAAGCTGCACGTCAATGAATAGATTTGGAACAGGAAATTCTGGTCAAATCTTAGATTATACTGTTCATTTCTGGAATGAAGAAACTATCTACAATAAGATATATGGAGTTGTGACAAAAAGATAAATAAACTTTAAGCACTAGAGAGACGTATTTGCAGGGTGAACACAAGATTTAAAGGTATTCATTAATATGTAATGGTACACAACGTCATGGAGTCTTAGGCAGAATGGGAATGCAGGATGGGTAACTGGCAGAAATGAGCAACAAAGCCATTACAGAGAAAGCGTTTGGCCACAGATAATGTAGCTAAATTAATCTAAATCCAAATTCTGCGCAATATGCGTTAACAATACAAGAAGGAGAAAAGTCTTTCGACCACCTATCAGCATTTCATTGTTCATCATTCACTAAAAAGGAACTAATTGGAAAATGTAACAAAGGCACTCTGATAATTTCGTGGGACTTCAATTTCTATACAATCTTGGACAGTCAACTGGTAAGAATGATATTCGAAGAGATGTTTCGATAATTTTTATGTCGGTGTTTCTATTAATAACACGTTGTGCAACTGTCTTGGGAATTAACTATCTCAGATCGACCGTAGGGTGATGAAGCTGTGTGAATGAGTGGTGTCATGTTGAGAGTTCCTCCGGGAAATTGTGATGAAGTGAAATTCAAAGGAATTGTGAAGGAAGTTTTAGGGTGACTACAGAAAGGACACACTACATGTGAAAACAGAAGCAAAGCCAATTATATGATTTTGAGAGGAGAACTGACCAAGTTTAATAATGTAAGCAGCCTGACATAAGTGCCTGTAAGTGAACAGTGGAAAACATTTGAAGGAACAGAGTGAAACATTCAACAAAAGGACATTCTATTGAAACAACCCAAACCTCAGCAAGAAATTCCAACCTGCCCCTCACTCAGGACAGAAAGCATCTGATTCGATTCAGAGACGCTCAGAAGACCACTGAAAAATCATGTAATAATTTTAAAGATATAGTCTGTTTTATTAACAGACATAACGTAGAAGTGTTTGTTAAAAGGAGTGCAAACGAGCCTACTTGTGGAGGATTCAGTCGGAAGAGAAAACATTGTCAGGATTTAATGACATCATAGGAACAGGGAGAGTTTAAGTTGCTGGAGATGGTGAGTGTATTACAGAGAGTGCAAAAGGCTTTAATGATATTACCAAGCCAGAACGAATTAATGCAACTGGATGTGTTTGCTGAGGTAAAGATGGAAGTATGCAATTGTATATATATATTCTTCAGGTGAGGTGATTAATGGATAGACCAGCAAACATTGCTCACCGCTAATTGCTCGCAGGCAGCTTAGAGTCAACAGTATTGCTGTGGGTCTGGAGTTACTTGTGAACTAGACCTAGCAAGGATGTCAGATGTCACTCCCTGAAGGGCAGAAGCCAATCAGTTGAGTTTTTTTCCGCAAATAATCAACAATTATTTTATTGCGGAGTTCACTGCATATTTGCCCAGGTTCTTCAGATTCCATATCGTTTTCCACAGCAAATACTGAAGCAAAACATTTGTTCAGAATCTCACGTATCTCCTGTAGCACCACACGTTGACGGCCTCCTGGATCTTGAAGAGGCCGTTTGGTCTTCTGACTTACACTTTCGCCCATGGAGAAACTTGCCCAAAGCTTTCTGAAGCTTCAAAGAAGCCATATCCCCCTTCCTCACACTATCTATTTCAAAACTTATGTCCACACCAAGACATAGAATCCAATAGGCTTTTCAAAGAGTCCTTTTTAAAAAAAAGTGTTGTGTTTTGTAAAATCATACGTCTCCCATTGTTCTTAGAAGGTCCAGTTACTGTTTCTTGTCATCATTCAAAGAAGGAATATGCAGCCAGATTGGGGAGACTTACAGAAGCAATACAGTTGCCATCTTTGAGGAGTTTAATTCTCCGAACATAGACTGGTGTGGTGCTGGAAAACCACAGCCTGACAGGCAGCATCCGATGAACACGAGAGGCAACGTTTCAAGGAAAGGCTCTTCATAATATCTGATGAAGGGCTTATGCGCAAAACGTAAATTCTTCTACTCGTCCAATGCTGCCTGGCTAGCTGTTCTTTTTCAGCAGCAAACCTTTCGACTCTGATCTTCAGCATGTGCAGTCTTTTCTTTCTCCTAACATAGTTTGGGACTGTCAAAGATTCAGGGGTCTGGAAGTGGTGAAATATGTTCAGTGTGTTCATCAAAGTTTCCATTAGAGGGACATGGGGGGCCGACATGGAAGGGGCAAAACTCGATATCCTCTTGAGAAATGGAGCAGAACAGTGACTGAGGAGACAGTGGGGCAGCGCTTTGAGACCAGTGAGCATAGGTGCATAAATTAAAATTGATACGGAGAAGAGCAAAACTGGCCAATAGATTCAAGTTCCAAACTGGGGCAAGGCGAATTTTGAATGAATTTGACAGGAGCTTTCAGGGTTTAGAGTAGTTTTTTTTATGCAGACAACTGCACCGCCGGAAAGTGGGAAACCTTCACCCTGAACGAGCGAGACTTCAAGGTCCATATGTTCCAGCGACGAGCAAGTTTGCAGGAAGACGAAACGCTGGCTGACAGGAGATATTGAAGCTTTGATCGCAAAACAAAAAAACGAGAATCCCTGGAGGTATACAGGTTTACAGGAGTTTAATGAAGTCGGAAACTGGAAGGGCAAAAAGAAAGCATGAGATTTCTTTCCCTGAGAAGATTGGGGTGAATTCAAAGATGATTTTAAATATATTGATGGAAAAACGAATAACTAGAGAGTGTGCAGGACCCCTCAAGAAGCGAAGTGGACAGGTATATGTGGAATCACAGGAGATGAGTGCGGTTCTCAAAGAATACGCCTCCACTTTGTTTATCATGTACAAAGACATGAAAACTTGGGAACTTAGGGAGGTTATTGCTGAGATCCTGGGGACTGTCGACATCAAAGCAGAGAAGGTGTTGAGTGCATTAGAAGGAATGAATGAGGGTAAATCTCCTGGTCCTGCCCAGGTATATCCATGAACACTGCAAGGGGCAGACAAGGAAATGTGGGGACTCTGGCTGATATTTTTGCATAATTATTAACTACAAGTGAGGTTCCCGAAGACTGAAGGGTGGTAAATGTTGTGACCTTATTTAAGAAGGGCTGCCAAGAAACAATCTGAGAACTATAGACGGGTAAGCTTAAAAAATTTGGTTTGTAAGTTATTTGTGCAGATTCTGAGAGACATACGTTTGGAAAGATAAGGTTTGATTAAGTTCAGTCGGCGTGGCTTTGTGAATGGGCGTTCATGCCTCATAAATTTTCCTGAGTTCTTTGATGGTGTCATCAGGGTGGTTGACGAGGACAGGGCGATAGACGTTGCCTCTCTGCATATCAGTAAGGCCTTTGATAAAGTTACACAGGGTAGGCAGCTATGGAAAGTTCTAATGCATGAAATCAAGGGGGAGCCGGCATACTGGATACACAATTGCCTTGATGGTGTGAAGAAGACGGTATTCGTGGCAGGATGTTTATATTACTGCAACATTGTGGCTACTAGAGTGCCTCAGTAGTCGATGCAGGGCCCATTATTTTTTGTTATGAATATCAATGATTTGGATGAGAACTTGCAAGGTGTGTTTAGAAATTTTGCAGCTGACACTGACATATCGTTGATACCGTTGAATTTTACAACGAATAATAGCATTGTAGCAGGAACTTGAACAGCGAGGGAAGTGGACCAAGAACGGACAAATTGATGTGCATAAACGTGAGTGCTTGCATTTTGAACAGTGATCAAGGTAGGAGTTTCTTAGTGATTGATTAGGCAAAAAGGAGTGTAGAGGAACAGAGAGATCTTGGAGTTCAGGTGCATGGTTCACTGAAGTCGTGTCAGAGGAAGACAGGGCAGTAAAGAAGGAGTTTAGCACACGATCCTTTCTCAATCAGGGCATTGAGTATAGAAATGATGAAGTTGAGAAGTTATGTTGCTGTTATATAGGACTTTGGTGAAGCTGAACGTGGAGAGTTGTGTTCAGTTTTGGCTACATTGATATGGAAAGAATGCTATTAAACTGGAAAGAGTGCAGACGAAATTTACAGAAATGTTGACTTGACTCAGTGGTCAGAAATATAAGGGGAGGTTAGACAAGTTAAGACTTCAAAGTGGAGGAGGCAGAGGTGTATTTTGAAGAGGTTCATGAGACCATGAGAGGCAGGGATTGGGTGAATGCACTCAGTGTTTTCCCCAGTCTTGTTGAATCGAGGGCGAGAGGGCATAAGGTTAAGGTTAGAGGGGAAAGAATAAAAGGGAACCTAAGTGGCTACTTGTTTTACGCAGAGAATGGTCCCCAAACGATTGAGTTGCAACCGGAAGTGGCTGAGGTGGGGAAATAAACAACATTTGAATGTGTGCCAGCCATGATGCTATTCTAAACTAATACCATCTGCCTGCAGATGGTCCATATCCCTCTAATCCCTGCTTCAACATGGTCTTTCTCAGTGCAACTTCAAAATGTGGCTTGTATTTTTGATTTGAACGCATTCTGAGACACCGTCCAACCTATAAGTCAATAAAAAAGAACACTAGCATCGCACATTTCATTAGGACAAATACATAGATATAAAAGAATTAGAAGGGTATACACAAATTGGGGTTAGCGTGGATGGTGATTATGGTCGACATGGGCCAGTTTTGTACAAACAATCTGTTTCTGTGCTGTAGAATATTATAATACATTCCAGTATGTCCCTTACTTGCTGTCAGGCTAACACCGTTTGATTTCAGACTGACTGTACAAAAGATTTTTGGAGTTCTTGTCTATGAACCTGAAAAGGTCACGTTCCGGTTCAGCATGTAAGACAGAGGGAAAATCAAATGCTGGAAATTAATTCAAAGGAAATTCAATCTAAAAATAGGGATGTCTTGCGAAAAATATGCAGGTTACGAGTCAGAAAACACCTTGAATATCTTGAATACCCTTAACAGTATGAATTCCTAAAGGAAATCTCTGAAAGTTGCCACCCAGGTAAATAGTGCTGTGAGGAAGGCATATGGTGTACTGGGCTTTATTGGCAGAGGAAATGAGTTCCGGAGTCCTGAGGTCATGTTGCAGTTGTATAAGACTCTGGTGAGGCCTCATCTGGAGTATTGTGTGCAGTTGTGGTCGCCATACTATAGGAAGGATGTGGAAGCTTTAGAACGAGTGCAGAGGAGGTTTACCAGGATGTTGCCTGGAATGGTAGGAAAATCTTATGAGGAAAGGCTGAGGCACTTGGGGCTGTTCTCATTGGAGAAGTGAAGGTTTAGGGGAGATCTGATAGAAGTGTATAAGATGATTAGGGGTTTAGATAGGGTAGATACTAAGAACCTTTTACCGCTAATGGAGTCAGGTGTTACTAGGGGACATAGCTTTAAATTAAGGGGTGGTAGGTATAGGACAGATGTTAGGGGTAGATTCTTCACACAGCGGGTTGTGAGTTCATGGAATGCCCTGCCCGCATCAGTGGTGAACTCTCCTTCTTTATGGTTATTTAAGCGGGCATTGGATAGGCATTTGGAAGTTATTGGGCTAGTATAGGTTAGGTAGGATTCGGTCGGCGCAACATCGAGGGCCGAAGGGCCTGTACTGCGCTGTATCCTTCTATGTTCTATGTTCTATCTTCTATGAAATCTTTTCTTCCATTAGAGGAAGACCAGAGAAATTTCACTTAGCTGATCTTGAGAATCTCTGACTCTATTATTGTGATGGAATTGAAGAAAGGTTGAGAAGATTGAAGTTGAACCCATTGAAGTTTTGAAGAATGAGAGGGAAATTCAGAAAATTGATTCCGGTGGGCTTTTACAGGGTAGATACTGGGAAGTTAGAAAATAGAACTGACAGCACCACACTCGGCCTGCCATGGCTTTGCCAAACACGATGCTATTCTAAACTACTACCATCTGCCTGAAGTTGGCTCATATCCCTCTAATCACTGCGTCCTCGTGTGTCATTCTCAATACAACTTGAAAATATGGCTTATATTCTTGATTTGAACACCATCGCAAGCACCTTTCAACCTCTATGTCATTAAAAACAAAACATTTGCATCGCACACTTCATTTAAACTTTTCTTGTCCCACCTCAAACTCATGTACCTTTGTAGTTAATTCTCCTACCTTGGAAAAGAGATTCAGGCACCACATTATCTATACCTCTCCTTACTTTATAAGCCTGCTTTTGGCCACTCCTCAGCATGCAATATTGTAGCAAAATAATCCATGTTTTTTCAGTCTCTCCAAATGGCTAATACTGTACACCCTTACCACAGCTTATAACAGGCACATACTGGTAATCCGCTTTGGCACACTCTTCATTGTGGCCCCATTCTTCATATTGCGTGGTGAAGCGAACTACATGCAGTACTACAATGGCGACCAAACCGAAGTGTCAGTCACAACATGACATGCAAACTCTATATTCAATGTTGCATCCAATGAAGGCAGGCATACCATTTGCTTTATTTCCCAGTTGTGTTCCCACTGCAGGGAGCAACATCACTCTGTGCATCAATGTTCCTCATTCTCTTAACTTCCCTCTTGCTTTTGACATCCCGAGCTCCATCTCACACATTTCCACATGAAACGCAGTTTGCCATCTCTCCACCCAACTTTCCAGCCGATATTTATCGTGTGACATCATTTGACAGCTTTCCTCACTCTCTCCACTTCCACCACTTTTGTTGTCTGCAATAAGTATTATTGCCACTACTTTAAGTTTCCTCACTGCTAGAACCTACAATCAGGGGTGATAAAATTCCAACAAGGGCTTACTCATTCAAGAAGGAGATAAGGATGATCTTATTAACTCCAAGGGTAGTGAATGTGTGGAATTCCATAAGGCCAAGGACATTCCACAAGACCAAAGACAAAGGAAAATAAAACTCGAGCCATTGGACTTGCTCTGCCATTCAATCATATCTGATAAGTTTTTTCAACCCTATTTTCCCACTTTCTCCCTGTAATATTTGATCCCCTTTACAAACAAGAACTGAGCGATCTGTTTTGAATATATACGATGACCTGGTTTCCACAGACCTCTGTGACACAGACTTCCACAGATGCACGACTCTGGTTAAAGAAGCTTCTCCTTAGCTAATTTCTAAAGAGTCTTCCTTTTTCTCTAAGGCTGTGCCCTCTCCTCTCAATTGAATCATCTTCCCAACATCTTCTCTGTTAAGGCCATTCCGTGTTATTTATACATCAAGTAAATACCCCATCAGCCTTCTAAATACCACCGAGTACAGACCCAATGTCCTCAAACTCCTTTATAAAGCCTCAAGAGTGCATAACTGCCTAAGTATTCTGGTCCTCTCAAAATGAATGACAACATTGTGTTTGCTTTCATAATGACTGACTCAATCTTAAAAGAAATCAGGAAAAGGACCCCCTTTGCACATTAGATTTCTGCAATTTTTTTCTTATTTAGAAAATAATTGTTGCCTCTATTTGAACCAAAATGCATGTCCTCACACTTCCCCACGTTGTATTCCAACTGCCACTTCTGTCTCCATTGTCTACTCACTCGTCGTCATGTTCTCGGCCCAATAATCTTCTGATGCTTCATCAATGACATTCGCTCTGTCATAAGGTCAGAAGTGGGGATGTTTGCCGATGACTGCACGGTGTTCAGCACCATTCGCTACTCCTCGAGTACTGAAACATTCTGTGCTCAAATGCAACAAGATCTGGACAATATCCAAGCTTCGGCCAACAAGTGGCAAATAACATTCGCTCCACACGAATGCCAGACAATGACCATCACCAATAAGAGACATTGTTATCACGTTGAGATGCAACGCTGTTACCATCAGTGAATCCTCCATTGTGAACATCTTTGGGGTCACCAATGACCAGAACTCAACTGGACTCGCCACATCAACACAGTGGCAAGAAGAGGACGTCAGTGACGAAAGATACTGCAGCAAGTAACTCACCTCCTGACGAGCCAAAGTCTATCCACCATGTACAACACCCAAGTCAGGAGTGTAGTGGAATAGTGCCCACTTTCCTGGATAGGTGTAGCTCCAATAACACTCAAGATGCTTGACACCCTCCAAGATAACTCAACACACTTCATTGACACCACATCTACAAACATTGAATCCCTGCACCACCGGCGCTCTGTAGCATCAGTGCGTTGTATCTACAAGATGCACTGCAGAAAGTTACTAAAGATCCTGAGTCACTATCTTTCAAACCCATAATCACTTGCAAATTGAAGGACAAGGGAAGCAGTTACTTGGAAACAACATCACCTGAAAGATCCCCTTCAAACTACTCACCTTCGTGACCTGGAATATAAAGTCTTTCCTTCACAGTTATTGCTTCAAATTTTTGAAATTCACTCTTCACCAACATTGTGGAGGAAAACTAAAGCAAGTGGTCTGCAGAGATTCAAGAAGACTGCTCACCACCACCTTCTCAAGGAAAAATAGTGATGGGATTTCCAGCCAGCGGCCCCCAAGCCTTATATTTGAAAAAAAAATGTTCCCTATGCCTGTCGATATCCTTTTGCAGATTTACAATATCCTCAGGAGGCGATTTCCTGACCCTCCGCCTATCTTTGTATCATCTTTAAACCTATTTAGACTGCACTCAGTCACTTCATAAAGATCATTAGCGTTCTGATGGAACTACGTGGTCCCACTATTGACTCTTGCAGACCACCACTAGTCCCCAGCTTCCCTCCCAAAAAGGAATCTTTAATCCCCACTCTGTGTCATCTACCATACAGACAGTTTTTGCTACATGTTAATATCTGACCTCCAACGTCATGGACGCAGCAGCCTTCGGGAAGTCCAGATTGATAACATCCACGGGCTCCTCTTTAAAAAGTCTGCCCAATACTTTCTCAACTAAGTCTAACATTGATGTCAGATATGACCTATACTTGAAGAAATCATGCTGAATTTGCCCTATTTTACCATGCACTTCGAAGTATTGAAAAATCTATATTTTCCACAATTCTTAATGCAGAGACCTGGCGAGGCTGGATCATTAAGTATATTTACTGCTGCAATGGTCAGATTTAAATTAGTCGAGAAACAAAATTTACGTGAGAAAGGCAGGAATGTAGAGTTGTGGAATGTGCAGATCAGCCAATGTCTATCAGAATAGCGATGCATATTCGGTGAGCCAAATGGCCCAATTCCAGGCCTACATTTCATGGTCTTCGCGGAATCCATTTCAAATTCCATAAATTATTGCAAAATATTGTAGTTCATAAATGTTTTTCGCACTGAGAGTATTGGACATTTCTCATGACACAACACTTGGTTTAGAATACGTCTTCATTTGATGGTTCCTTGAAATGTTATTGCAGAAAACCATTACATAGACAATCGAGGATTCCATCCATTACAACACTGATACTCATGAGTTATCAAGTCGGGATATAGACTACTTTCACACTCAGTTACTATAAAGTCCTTTCTACAATGACATTCAATATCTCGATTGTAACCATTTTTACAATGTCATTATGATTGATGCATTTAACCCAAGACCTGTCAACTCTTGCTGCCGTTTGGTTCACTGAAATCGAATCCAAATTTTCATTTTCAGTTTCATGAGGTTGTCTCGTGAATGCATTACCCTCATCCTTTCCTCACAACACAAATGGACCTTGTTGAGACTTTTGCCTATCCGACGAAAATCGCAAAAACCCTTCAATTTTCACGTTCCAGCAACAGTCATTCTGCAGTCACCTCTCCATAATGACTTTTTGATCACAAATATTCGCTTCAGTTAATGCTGGCATTCCAACTGTCCCGTTAATAATTCAGGAAGTGATCATTTCCGTGATTGTGAGGTTAAAGGGTCTTTTCGTGGACAAAGAGGGTATGAGGTGTTCTGTGCTGTTGAATGTTAATGAATAGGGAGAGTTGCAGTATCTCCAGAATCAGCTCAGCAAGATCTCAGATTTGCACATCTACAGCTAAAAAAATTGTAAAACATCCGTGATTCAAACTGTAACATCCTTCAGTTTCAACAACACATTCTTGGTCCCATCCTGCAGGTTCTGTGAATTAAGCAATCTTTACAGTCCTGCAGGATGCACGTCCCTTCCTCAATTTTTATTATGAAAGAATAGTTTACAGGGAAAAATATAGTTGTTGGACAGGAGTTGTTAATACGGACAGGAGTTATTAATACGGACAGGGAGTGCTTTCGGAAACAGGGCAGGTTGCAGAGATAAAGTGAGTTGTATAGATTGAAAGAACAAACAGATGTATGGAAATGTATGGTGACTGAAGATGTTTATAAACATACTAAGGCTGAAATTCCGAGGAATATTTATATCTGGAAAGTATGGAATCTGGCAGATTTTGGGACAGCAATTTTGTTTGGAGATACTTACACAGTAAAGGGAACATTTTAAAAATTTTATTTCTTACTTCATTAATGGATTGAAGCCAACAATGGCTAGGCCAACAATTATTGCCTATCCATAACTCCCAATGTGCAGTCATGGGTCAACCACATTGCTGTAGTTCTGGAGTCTCATGTTGGCCAGACTAGATAAGAATGGAAGTTTACTTCCCGAGAGGACAATGTAGAACCAAAGGGTGGCTTCCAACAATTACAATGGATTCATGGTCATCATTAGGCTCTTAATTCACATTTTTGTTGAACTCACAATCCTACATCTGCTGTGGTGGGATTGAATTCCGCGTCCCGAGAACATTACATGGGCCTTTGGATTAAGAGTCTAGCGATAATGAAAATAAGTCAGCGCATCCAATTTTGTGCAAATTGCAGGACATTCCTGCTTTGGGGGGATTGCAGCGGAGGATAATGTTCGCACAAACAGTGGTGTAAGAGCTGGTGATGATTATGGAGATGGGTAGATGGGTGGAGAGGCTGCTGGAGGTTACATTGACAGGATGGGTGATAGCGATGGGATGATACTACGGTGACAGGGAGTCGAGTTGAACTGGATCAGGACAGGGGCAGGCACTGGAAATGGAGTGGGTTTTACAGACCGGGAGCGTTCCAGGGACCTGACAGGTTTACACAGATAGCACGATTGTTGGGTTTCCACAGACTGATGGTATACTTGTGAATGTAAGTGGTTTCGTACATAGGGAGAGCTTCAGGGACTGGTACAGCTAATGGAGAGTTGAGTGTATGGAGCAATTTCCAGCTAAAGGGTGGTTCCTCGTAGATGATCAGGTTCAAGACAGTGAGGGTTGTGTAGCCTGAAAAAGTTAAAGATAAAGACGGTGTTCGGTTCTGGAAGAAATTACACGGATAGGGACAATAGAAGAGACAGAAGCATTTTTAAGAGAGAAGGTTACACAGATCATGAAGGATGTTGGGACTGAAGGTGAATAACAGACATGGAGGGTTTTATTAGTAGAAGGGGTTTGAGGGATGGGGACTGCTGTAGTGACTTACTTGAATCGGAAAGGTTGTATTTACTGGAGAAGATTTCATTGTTCTCGACAGTGTAAGGGAGAGTTTAATGGATTATTGAGGATTTCACAAAGAATGTATGTGGACTTGGGGAGGTTACCTAAACAGGAGTGCTGTCGGGTTGGAAGAGCTTATACAGATAGCCAGCGATGAACGGCTGGCGGAAGGTTTTCAAGATTTAATTGCTTTATTGACATAGAGCAGGTCTGGGGACATTGCTGTCAAAGGGACGTTTAGACAATCCAGGTGAGTTTATAGAGATATAAATGATTCTTGGAGTTGCAAGATCTAACAGTGATGGGAAATATTCCAACAAGTGGCCAAAGTTACACTCACAAGAAGAATTCTTAGGGCAGGATGAGGTGACAGTCATATGGAGCTCTGTAATGACTGAAGAAGCTTATTGTGTTTCAGAGGCTGTAGGGGATGACAGAAATTTGAGGACGTTGGATATGAGGCAAGGCTAAAGAGACAGGAATGATTGACAGGACTAGAGGAAGACCTGAATGGCATCTTTACAGCGTGGAAACAGGCCATTCTGGCGAACAAATCCACAAGAAGCCTCCGAAGAGAATTCCACCAGACCCATTGCCCTAAATATCCATGTAAACCCGTATTTCTCATGGTTAACACAACTACTGTAAACAACCCCATGGTCAATTTATGATGGCAAAGCCACATAAAAGGCACATTTTTAGACTGTGCAAAGAAACCAGAGAACCAGAAAAAACAGAGACAGACACGGACAGAACATGCAAATTCCACACCGGCAGTCAGACTAGGCTGAGGTTGAACAGATCCCTGACACTATGAGGCTGCTGTGCTAAACAGTCAACTATTACGTGACTCCTGTATCTGAGGATTCAGATTGCAGAGATTTGATCAGGACACAATGTTCGTCACGGTTATCGGAAAAAGAGGAGAATACAGTCAGGAACAGGAGAATGTTACATAGATGCTTTCCATTTGAGAGACTGGAGGAGGTTGCAGTAATAAGAAAATCCCTATACAATTACAGAGGTACGAGCGGTTGTAGAGATTGGATGAATTTAGTAATCCTCTGGGTTGTAAACATTGGACGTGTTTTCAGAGTTAGCATGGGTTCAGTACACTGGCTGTGGCTGTAGAGACAATTGAAGGGAATGAAGGGTTATAACAATCAGAGGATATCTCAGACAAATGGAAGATTTTGGTAGCTTCAGGATATTCGAGACCTAGGAAGTTGAGTAGTGACTGGAGGAGATCAGAGGTAAATAACATTGCAGTGACAGAGGTAAATAACATTGCAGTGACAGAGGACGTCTGCCAGGTACAGGAGATTGTAGAGAGTAGGCAAGATTGCAGATCTGGGGAGAGATCAAGCAGCTTCAAAATATTGCACTCGTGGATTGGCAGAAAGCACTGAAGGACATGGACAATTTTGTACGGATTGGGATGTGTGTATGGCATTAGAGGTTTAGATGGATTGGCGTGCTTTCGGACTTTATGCAGGACTTCTTTAAGGACTGGAGACTATTACAGTGATTTCATGTGCTGCAGAGGCTGCAGGTGGTTTCGCAGATTGTCCGTTTGGTTAGGGCTGGATTTTACAGACTCCTGAAAAGATAATGGACATAAGGATTTTTGGAATAGAGGCCATATCTCGAAGTTTCCAAGCCATTATGTATAAGTGAAGAGTCCACATTTGCGGAAGCTACCTTATCATTATATTATCACGATCACGCACAGGGCCTGCAACTAGACTGGTAGGAAATAATTGCATTCTATAAAAAAAGGAAGAATTTCAAAGTGATAGAGTGAGAATTCAGCGCCACTGTGTTCCCTGAAGAGGGAATGACAAAGACAGTAATTCTAGCGAGCACTGATCACACAAAATGGTGAGTTTGATAAAGAACGTATAGTGCAATGATCACTCTCAGCCCTTCAAAATTATAAAGAGAACAAGGAGGTACTTACAAATAAGGGACAAAAAATGGCCATGAAATATGCTTGGCAGACACGATTAAGGATAATTAGCAGGTTTATAGATGTACAGTTGGAGTAAAAGGATTTCCAGCTTAAGAGTGAGGCCAGTTAAAAAGCACAGAGACAATATGTGCACAGAGACAGAGGAAATAGGTGAGGTATTAAACGAATACTTATCATCGTTATTCGCACAAGTGAAGGGAATTATATCCATGGATTTCAGTTGGGAATGTAAAGGTCTAGAATATGTTCAGATCATGAAGGAGGAGTCATTGAATATGTTTGCACGCATAACGTTGGAGAACCCCCAGGGTCCAATGAAATGTTTAGAATATTTGCAGCGTGGAAACAGGCCCTTCGGCCCAACAAGTCCACACCGACCCACGGAAGCGCAACCCACCCATACCACTACATTTACCCCTTACCTAACACTACGGGCAATTTAGAATGCCCAATTCATCTGACCCGCACATCTTTGGACTGTGGGAGGAAACTGGAGCACCCGGAGGAAACCCACGCAAACTCCACACAGTCAGTCGCCTGAGGTGGGAATTGAACTCAGGTCTCTGGCGCTGTGAGGCAGCAGTGCTAACCACTGTGCCACCTTGAAGCCCACAATGTATCCCAGGCTTCTATGGGAGGCAAGGAGGGAGATTGCTGGGGCCGTGGTGGATATATTTAATACGTTGTTGATTATAAGTGGAATGTCAAATGATTGGATGACACATAATGTCGCTCCATTGTTCAAGAAGTGCAACAGGGATCGGTCAGCTAATTAGAGAGCAGTAGGAGTTGGGAGAGGAAGAATCAATCTGAGGAATTCAGTTGGGTTTTTTAAAATGGTGTCTAAAAATATTGACCAGTGAACGACACGTGATGTGGTTTTCACATACTTAATTAAGGCTTGTGACAAGGTCCCACATGTAAGACTAGTCTAACAGAGCTTGAAGGAAAGTTAGCAAATTGGATGCAAAATTTGTGGACAGAGGTTTACGTGTTTGATATTTTTCCTTTAGCGGGTATACCAAATTGATCAGTGCAGGAAACATCACTGATTATTATATAGATTAATAACTTGAAGGAATGTGCCATAGCAATGTCTCACAGGAATATGCCACTCCTGAATTGCTTCCGAGAGCCATTTTAAATACTCCCTTATGTCCAATGAGGATTTACCCACAAACAATTGCCTGCAATCACTATCTCCACTTCCTGCATAATGTTGTTGTTGTCCATCTTCTCACAATTTCACATCACCAACCGAAAAAAAGCAGTCACCCCGACCCAGAAGTCTCTTAAACCCCACAGTATTATGATCCCTACTCTCGAAATGCTCTCCACTAAAACCTCATTCACCCATTTCCCAAAACCAGGTGTAATATAACACCTTCCCTGAATTAAATTTATGAAGAACCCCTCCTGAATGGCCCCTAGAAGTAGTGTCCCATCCAAGCCCCTTGAACAAAGTGAGTCCTAGTTTAAATAGGGGAATTTAAATCAACCCCCACAGTAATACTACTACTGTTACAACTTTCCAAAACCTGCCCACATAGTCTCCCTTCAATTTTCCAATGACTGTTGAAAGACCTGTAGTATATGCCCAACATTGCGATTTCATCGCTGTGATTCCTCAGTTCTGCACAGATTTCATCTCTACATGTGTCTTCTGATGTATCATCCCTTAGTGCTGCTGTGCGATTCGCCCTGACCGGTAAAGCAACTCGACCACGCCTTTGACATTCCCTTCTTTCACATCTGAAGCACTCAATCCTAGGACATTCATCTGCCGTTTCCTGTTCTTCTTTTATCTAAGTCTCTGGAGTTGTAGTAATATCATATTTGAAGTTCTACCCAAACCTCTAAGATAAATTCATTCTTACCTTAATCCTTTTGCATTTCAGACAATCTCCCCTGCTCTGTTCAGCAGCGTTTTTCCTGCCTGTACTTGTCATTAATCACGTGCAAACATTTTTAATCCAAACTTTAAAAAGGAACAACAATGTAATAAATTTTGAAAAGTATCTGACATGGACAGGAAAAAATCCAAGTCAAAGGTAGATAACAAATAATAAAGTCTCTGATTGGGATCATGGGAAATATTTTATTTGAAATTTTATTTTGTTTTACAGCAATTATAAATATACAAGTAGACAAAGAAACCGTGTTTCTGCTAAATGATCCTTAACGTAATGTGAATTTAAAATTGCATAAATCCCAACGTAGTTATTCCAAAATTGATTTTGAATGAACGAAATCGAATCAAACAACACGAAATGCAGACAGTTGTCAATTAAGGTATCATTTTGAGCCATGAAAAGTGACTGAGATCGTTAGGGTGGAAACACTGTGAAGCGGATCAGCCAGGGACACATTGTCTTGAAGGGCTGGTGAGACAGCATGAGGGAAGAATAACTGATGTTGCTGGAAAACTGGAAAAATCAGCACAGGTGACATGGTAAGATTTGAAGAGAGATTGTACTGCACGCTCTCAAATCAGGAAGTTGGAGTCACTTTGATGTGTGCCTCTTGGTCAGAAAAAGCTTCGCCTCTGCTATAATCCAGACAGGAGCATTTGAAAAATAATTGCAAACAAATTAGTCTCGATTAGTTGCGAACTTTTCCCTCAAACGTCTGAGCTATAATTTCCTCCTGTCATAACAAGGATGAGGAGATGCAATTGTGATAGCTCATGTTGGATTTTCCTACTCCGGAGACAGAAAGATTTAAAAAAAAAACAGGTTGACTACACATTGCATCCCATTTTTAACTCAACTCTAAATTTACTCTGGGTTCCAGCATAAATATATGGATTGGTGCAAGAACTCAAAAGCTCGAAAACAAAATGCTACGTCATTGAGGATTTCTCTGGAAACATCGGAATTGGACAATGGTGAATAAGTAGCAGTTGAAATGCAGACATAGAGTATTGTTATTTTAAAAAAATACTGCACATAATAGGATGAAACTGCCAGAGATGGAAAATGCAAAATAATGGACTTCCATCGTTTCTCCATCTCTGATTCGTTTTGAATCTCGACATTGCTTTGGACCCAGAGTCTTCTGCGGGCTGCATTGACTGCTAGAATGTTTCACACTCTCAGAATATTCAGGTGTAATATTAGAATGAATGAAACGCATATGATTCAAAATGGAACTAATTAAATCATTACTTTTGTACCACGGTCCCAAAGCATCTCATTAAGAACATATATTGGTTCATAAACAAAATATGTGGCGATATTTTTTTAAGCAGGACTCTAGATACAAATCCAATAACCCATCTGTTGACTTCTGAGTGCAATATTTTACTTTCAGCTTCTGACAACAGATAGCCACAAATTGATCAAAGGTCAAGTCCACGGTTAACTAAGCAGAACAACCAATGGTCGCAAAATTGAAGGCATTATGCAGACTGCACACTTAAGTAATTGACGGAAAACTAGATGCAAAATACACTTCGGCGATGCGATTCAGTAGTACTGTCATGACTATGACGAATAGATCTGTCGTTGCCATGGCTACCGCATGACAGATGCCACATCACATCCAGTTTAGCTGCAGTGTCGAGATCAGTGCGACATTAATGTAAAAAAGAAATCTTATGAAACAGAACTGAAACACAAATGAATTTCAAAATATGACGAAATTGCCAGAAAAGTATGAAATGCAACATGGAAATGCCACTTTATGAAAGGTCATCATCTCGGGTCTCCGGTATCGAAGTGAACCATGCAAGTTCACATGTGATGATAATTCATTCAGAGAAAGGTCCTTGGTCAAACAGCGACATCACCTTGTTGCACGACGCTGTCTTGAGGCTTGTCAATTTTATACAGTGTGGTGCTGGAAACGCACAGCCAGTGAAGCAGCATCTGAGGAACAGGAGATTCGCCATTTCGAAAGAAAGCCCTTCATCAGAATGCTTCCTGAGTGGCTGTGCTTTTCCAACACCACCCTCATTGACTCTGCTATTTAGCATCTGAAGTCTTCATTTTCTCCTTGCCAACGTTATGCCATGTTAATATTTGATTTAAGAAGATTCTGAGGTTCTCCAGTTGGTCTGGAGTGTCAGTCAAGATGGCAAACAATAAAGAGGGAAGCGAACAAGGCTTTGCCAGAGGCAATTTGGGGAAAGAAATACCAAATGTAGTATTTCACTAATCAGACGCAAATATGAAACAGGAGAGAAGAAGTGAAGAAGTGAACAATTGACTGATTGAAATGGTTGACAGAAAAAAAATGTCTGATGTTAGAAGAGCTACTGGACTGAAAATTGTATATCTGTTTTACTTGACAGATGCTGCATTTCTCAATAAATTTCTGATTTTCCAATGAAAAGTGTGTGTTTGTGAGTTAGGAAATAGCTAACATTTGATTTATGTCATTGCTTACACACTGAAGCTGTTGTTGCTAATGGCTGAAGGCGGACTCACATTTCTAAACTAGTTAGCAAATTGCATTAATCAGAAAGCACTAGTGATGTCTGCTGGAAATGAATCAATGGGTCATTCCAGCCAATCAAGTACATTGCCGTCCTTACCCCATTTGTGTCAAGTTCAGCAGAATAGTATACGTTACACATTGGAATAAATGTTTTGATTCATTCACATTAATCATGGCAGTATTATACTGGAAGTTGATTTTACAATGATAGAGACAGAAGATTCATTAGATGAAAAAATAACAATTCCTCAATACATTTTCTCTGCAATTCCCCTACAATACCATTGTCAAAAGCACGATGACATTGCATTTCCAAAGAGATAACAACACAGCAAGAGCTGTAGCAATGAAGAACAGAACCACATTCAGCATAAGATTCGCAGTGAACTTTTCACGTCAGGTTTCCTTTAATTATTTCCATTCCAACGTCAAACTGATGCTTTCTCGTCCTAATACCCCAACCCGAGGAAAAATACTGCGTGCATTCAACCTATCCATGCCTCTCATGATCTTATACACAGCCATCTGGCCCCTACACTCAAAAGGAAATTAAGTCCTAGCTATCAGATCTGTCCAGATAAAAAGACCTTTGAATCGTGGCAAAATCCTTGTAAATCTTTTTCTACACATTTTGGAGTTTAATAACATCCTTGATGCAGCAAGGGTAAGAAAACTGAACACAGTACTCCAAGTGCGACCTCACCACTACCGTCTCCCACCTGCAACGTAACGTCCCAACTTGGGTACTCAATACCGTGAATGATCAAAGCCAGTGTGCTGAAAGCCTTCTTCACTGCCCTATCTAACTGTGACTCCACTTTCAGAGAACTGTACAGCTGAATATCGTGATTCTTCTGTTCTACTAAACTCGTTACAGCTCCAGTATTCGCAATGACTTTCCCACCTTGATTTGACATTCCAGGGCCTTTGGGGCCTTGGACGGAGGTGAAGGGGAATTTGGGGTTGCAATTACTGTGGAGATGCATGACGGTGCCGGGAGGATAGGGTAGGTTGGTGAGTGGTTGGATCTGACAAAGGAGTCATGGAGGGAAAGGTCTTTACGGAAAACGGACAGGGGTGCGAAGGGGAATATATTTCTGGTGGTGGGGACCGTTTGTAGGTGGGAGAAAGGTGGCGGATTATGCGTCGTATCGGGAGGTTTGTGGAAAGAAGGTAAGGTTGAGGAGTAAGTTTCGAGGGCAGAGAGACGGCAAGTGGATGAAATGCACTGGAGGGCAGTATCGTCCATGGAGGTTTGGAAATGGAAGTCTGGTGTGTTATGTGGTGGAACTGGTCCTCCTGGGATCAGATGCAGCAGAGGCAGAAGAATTAGAAATAAGGGATAGCTTGTTGCAGGAGGAAGATTGGGCGTAGGTGTGGTCCAAGTTGCTGTCGGATGTGCTGGTGACCTCCAAACAGAATTCAAGCACACCTTCCAGAGATGAACGGAAAATATATTTCCTAGTTGTTGAAAAGACGCTGTCATATTTTTCATGATACTTCAGCATATATCCTTTTATTGTTTCAAATTAAAACGTGAAATATATTATGAGACTGTATTTCTGAACATGATCTTTCTTCACTGTCGGAACGGAGTTTTACTGAACTGTAAATGGAAACCTGAAATACACTTTCCAATTGCTTATCTACGAGGTAAACGCCTGTGTAAATCAAAGTGGTTTATTGCATCTTCACACTATTGGGCTGAAAGTGTATAACAGCTGATGAACAAAACGAATACATGAAGACAAGTGAACTTTGTTGCAAAGCAAATGGATTAACTTAATCTACTTTGATTGCATGCAAGCTAATGAGTGAACCTATTAGCTTAAACAGCTTAATGCATATTCTAAAAGCATTTATCACCGCTATCTGCCCAACCAACATCTGGCTGGTTATTGGAACCTGGAGATCTATCTCAGTTTTCATGCCAACTTTCCTGAGAAAGTTCTTTTGCTTAAAACTTCGGTTTTCCTGCTGCTCGGACGCTGCCTGACCTGCTGAGCTTTACCAGCACCATGCTCAGGACACCAGTCCTGACTATCTGAATCCGTTATATCCCACGTGATAAAAGGTGCAGGACATGCGACATGTTCACAACAGCAATATAATTGTGAATCAAATGTTCTGCATTCTGTTGCCAATCAGAGATTATGCCAAGCATTTCCCTCTGCTCAGTGGTCAGAAAGAATTCCAGGTGTCGCTGGAAAAGTATTGGCAAGAGAAGAAAAGGTCTTTGCCAGCCGAATCTCTCTTTTCTACGAAGCATATTATTTCCGTATTTTCTTGCAATTGCTTATTGCCGTACCGAATTAACCCTTAATATTTAGTTTTTAACTCTCACACTGCCGTATTTTCACATGGACTCTGTAGTGCAAGGGCAGTTTACAACAGCATTTTTATGTAAGCTGAAAGCTGCAACATAAGGTCTGCTACTTGGTGTGCCTTTGTTGATTAGTCAGCCTGAGAAAGGAATGTTTGAAAACCCTAATGTGCTTTTGACAGCTGAAGGGCTCCTCAAAGGAATGGTTGTGTTGAAGTGCTCATAGGTGTAAGACATGGATTATCTTCGACATATTAAAGGGCACAACCATACTGTTTTCAGGTCCGTATTTAGCGACTGGATATTAAGAGATCCTCCTTGAAATGAATTATCATTACACAATTATATAGTCAGTTACTGTACTCACATGCGACAATTTATGGAATGGGTTTCAATCCAGGATTTGCCATGGAAGCATCATCCCCTGAAGAAACGTATAAACCTTCTGAGAAAACTCCAGATACACATTGATGATACCAGGGCAGCCACATTTTAATAGCTGCATGCAATACCCATGGCTGTGCAGCTGGAAGTAACCGTTTGGCTACACTTGTGAGAAGCGTACAACTTTGTGGCCACCAAGCGTGAACAACTGCAATGGCTTCAAAATAGTTTTCAAAAATGTGGATGATGGGAATGCAAATTACTGTTCTAGAAAATGAAGTTAAAAGGGTAACAACGGGGGAGAGAGAGAGAGAAGAGAAGAGAGGGAGAGGGGAGGGAAAGAGATACAGAAAACGTTCTTATCTGAGCAAAAAATGGAGAGAAGGAAGAGAAAGAAAGAAATTAAGAATTAATTCTGAGAGAAGAGAGTAGAAGGGGAGAGTCAAAAAGAGAGAACATTAGAAATTGAGAATTTTTACTGAGCCAGCAAAGTCAGGTTAACAGGATTGAGATTAAAAGAGAAAGTCATGGCGTATACAAACATATGTCAAAACTCTGCCACATTTGGATGAGAAGGCTGTTGGAGCCTTCCTGATGTAAAAAATGAGGTCTGCAGATGCTGGAGATCACAGCTGCAAATGTGTTGCTGGTCAAAGCACAGCAGGTTAGGCAGCATCTCAGGAATAGAGAATTCGACGTTTCGAGCATAAGCCCTTCATCAGGAATAAGAGAGAGAGAGCCAAGCAGGCTGAGATAAAAGGTAGGGAGGAGGGACTAGGGGGAGGGGCGATGGAGGTGGGATAGGTGGAAGGAGGTCAAGGTGAGGGTGATAGGCCGGAGTGGGGTGGGGGCGGAGACGTCAGGAAGAGGATTGCAGGTTAGGAGGGCGGTGCTGAGTTGAGGGAACCGACTGAGACAAGGTGGGGGGAGGGGAAATGAGGAAGCTGGAGAAATCTGAATTCATACCTTGTGGTTGGAGGGTTCCCAGGCGGAAGATGAGGCGCTCCTCCTCCAGCCGTCGTGTAGTTGTGTTCTGCCGGTGGAGGAGTCCAAGGACCTGCATGTCCTCGGTGGAGTGGGAGGGGGAGTTAAAGTGTTGAGCCACGGGGTGATTGGGTTGGTTGGTTCGGGCGGCCCAGAGGTGATCTCTGAAGCGTTCCGCAAGTAAGCGGCCTGTCTCACCAATATAGAGGAGGCCACATCGGGTGCAGCGGATGCAATAGATGATGTGTGTGGAGGTACAGGTGAACTTGTGGCGGATATGGAAGGATCCCTTGGGGCCTTGGAGGGAAGTGAGTGTGGAGGTGTGGGCGCAAGTTTTACATTTCCTGCGGTCGCAGGGGAAGGTGCCGGGGGTGGAGGTTGGGTTGGTGGGGGGTGTGGATCTGACAAGGGAGTCACGAAGGGAGTGGTCCTTGCGGAACGCTGATAGGGGAGGGGAGGGAAATATATCCTTGGTGGTGGGGTCCGTTTGGAGGTGGCGGAAATGGCGGCGGATAATACGTTGTATGCGCAGGTTGGTGGGGTGGTAGGTGAGAACCAGTGGGGTTCTGTCTTGGTGGCTACAGCTGCAAATGTGTTGCTGGTCAAAGCACAGCAGGTTAGGCAGCATCTCACAGCTGCAAATGTGTTGCTGGTCAAAGCACAGCAGGTTAGGCAGCATCTCACAGCTGCAAATGTGTTGCTGGTCAAAGCACAGCAGGTTAGGCAGCATCTCCAGCTGCAAATGTGTTGCTGGTCACCGCAGATTCCCCCCAGACGTGATCGACGATGCCCTCCACCGCATCTCCTCCACTTCCCGCTCCTCCGCCCTTGAGCCCCGCTCCTCCAATCGCCACCAAGACAGAACCCCACTGGTTCTCACCTACCACCCCACCAACCTGCGCATACAACGTATTATCCGCCGCCATTTCCGCCACCTCCAAACGGACCCCACCACCAAGGATATATTTCCCTCCCCTCCCCTATCAGCGTTCCGCAAGGACCACTCCCTTCGTGACTCCCTTGTCAGATCCACACCCCCCACCAACCCAACCTCCACCCCCGGCACCTTCCCCTGCGACCGCAGGAAATGTAAAACTTGCGCCCACACCTCCACACTCACTTCCCTCCAAGGCCCCAAGGGATCCTTCCATATCCGCCACAAGTTCACCTGTACCTCCACACACATCATCTATTGCATCCGCTGCACCCGATGTGGCCTCCTCTATATTGGTGAGACAGGCCGCTTACTTGCGGAACGCTTCAGAGAACACCTCTGGGCCGCCCGAACCAACCAACCCAATCACCCCGTGGCTCAACACTTTAACTCCCCCTCCCACTCCACCGAGGACATGCAGGTCCTTGGACTCCTCCACCGGCAGAACACAACTACACGACGGCTGGAGGAGGAGCGCCTCATCTTCCGCCTGGGAACCCTCCAACCACAAGGTATGAATTCAGATTTCTCCAGCTTCCTCATTTCCCCTCCCCCCACCTTGTCTCAGTCGGTTCCCTCAACTCAGCACCGCCCTCCTAACCTGCAATCCTCTTCCTGACGTCTCCGCCCCCACCCCACTCCGGCCTATCACCCTCACCTTGACCTCCTTCCACCTATCCCACCTCCATCGCCCCTCCCCCTAGTCCCTCCTCCCTACCTTTTATCTCAGCCTGCTTGGCTCTCTCTCTCTTATTCCTGATGAAGGGCTTATGCTCGAAACGTCGAATTCTCTATTCCTGAGATGCTGCCTAACCTGCTGTGCTTTGACCAGCAACACATTTGGAGCCTTCCTGATTTCATTTGTAAAATTGGACCAGCAGATGGAGTTGTGGGTGACGCTAGTACAGATTAAACGGGGAGGCAGAGCTAACTAGATATTTGCTGCCTTGTCAGATGAGGGGACAAGTAATTATGGAGAAGTCAAACAGGATATTTTAAGTGCTTTTGAATTGGTACCGGAAGCGATTAGAAAGCGGATCAGAACCATAAAGAAGGAACCAGGTAAGATTTATTTGAGTTCGAAAGAATTAAATGGAGTCATTTTGATATATGAGTGTGTGCATTAAAAATAAATAGAACCGTTATGTCTCTAACAGACATTATTCTGCTGATAGTGTTTAAAAACTCACTTCCAGAGATGATACGAAAATCACGTGGATGAACAGAAATTTCAGAAAGTGAGAAGCGAAGCAGAATTAGCAGATGAATACATGCTGATGCATAAGACAAGATTCTGGCTAGAAGTTCGTTCTGTAAGTGATAGCAGTTGAGAGAAGGGAGACCCTACAATACAAAACAAAGAGTAGAGAACACTGGTAAGAACGCAAAGGGGGTGGAAATGATGCGAAAGTCCTCAACTGGTTTCACTCTCAGAGATAGGGGCATCGAAAATTACGGACACTGTGAGAAGGCATTTTAGCTGCCAGAAGGCGGGTCACGTAAAGTCATAGTGCTGATCGTTAAAGAAAGGTACTGTGGGAAAACATGTGGTGAAAGAAGCTAAGCCAGTGGCATTAGAGAAAATAGTTAGGAAAAGCCTACAAAATGCAGGAGAATGCTCAGCATGGGCAGGGGTTGGGTTTGGGATTCATACCTGATCTCTACAAAGAACTCACCTCTGCTTGGAAAGTTGACTCAGAAAAGAAAAAGTGGGAAATTACAATAAGGTATAATTTTGAGAGATGCAGGATGCAAACAGTCACCAGTAGTAAGAGATGAACGAATTTGCACTCTTTCTGATCTGTTACCTGAGACTATTGTAATTTGTGGGATAGATGGGCAGAAATCTAGCATTCACCTATGTAACATCAGATTGGAGTGCCAACTCAAGACTGGGAAAGTAACAGTGGGTGTGATTGACAGACTTTCAGTTCCAGGATTTCAGTTTGTTCTTGGGAATGATCGATGAGGTTCCAAAGTGGGAGTGACACGCCTTGTTGTGGAGAGGTCCAATAAAGACCAAGAAACTGAGGAGTTAAAACTGAATTAGGCCGGTATTTTCACAGACTGTACAGCAACCAGATCACTCGATCATAAATCATAGCACGAAGCAAAAACTAGAGAGAAAACTGAAGGAGATGAGTTGAGTTAGTAGAAACGCTGTTTGATGTAACTTTGTAGGATAAACCTAATCAGGTACAGGGTCGGACAGAGGAGCTTAGTCCTGAAAGGCAAAGGCAACAGCAAGATAAGATGGTTGAAGATATGTATGTATGTGGATGTGTAGTCCAAAAAGGGGACAGATAGTGTTCCTGAATGTGATTATCTTAAAGATAAAATCCTGAGACAAAAATAGAGACTAGGTTACTACAGAGGAAACATGGGCTGATGTGCACCAGCGTGTGTTGCCGGTAGCGTATAGACAGGAAGTCTTCCGAGTAGCACATGAACTTCCTGTAGGATGTCATCTAGAGTAAGAACAACGCAGGCTAAGGCAAGAAAAATCTGTTTTGGTGATCTGGAATTCAAAAGGATGTATTTAACGTGTCATAAATGAAAAATAGCAGCTATGACACAGGCAGTAATTAAACCAGCATCTTTCCTTCCAGTTCCAGAAGTCCAGAACCTTTAACGAGGGCTGTAATTGATTAGGCAATTCCTCTTCAGAGAACTAAAAATTGGAACCCGAACTTGTTAACCATAATGGATGTTTCTACATTTGCGGAGGCAATTCCATTTCGGACTTTCAAAGCAGAAAAGAATTGGAGAGGAGTTAGTAGCTTTCTTTACAAGGTATTCGCTACCCACAGCGATTCAGTCAGACCAAGGTTCAAATAGGCTTCTAGGTTATTTGAGGATGCTACGGATAGCTTAGGTACACGGCACTTTAAATTCACTGCATATTATCCTGAATCCCACATTAGAAACGTGGCGTCCGACTTTGAAGACTATATTAAAGGCATGTTGGCTGTCGGGATTACCAGAATGATTGGGGTGAATGTATCCTATTCACATTGTTTGTCATTAGAGATGTCCCAAACGAATCTACTCAGTTTACTCCCTTCACATTAAAGTTCAGGCATAGAGCGATAGACATTTTGAAATTAATTAAAGAAAAGTTAACAGTACCAAAGCTGGAGATCGCACTTTTAGATGATATATCGGAGATCAAGGAGAGATTAAATTGAGTAAGTGAGTTAGTTAAACAGACTTAAAGAGTGCACAGCATCGAATGAATCAGGAGCCAGGTATAAGCTCTGAGACTCAGACGTTTTACCCAGGGGATGACGTGCTGGTTCTGTTACCAGTGATAAGGGATGCTTTCAAATCCATGTTTCGTAGTGTTGTGGTTCTGTTCGCCGAGCTGAGAATTTGTGTTGCAGACGTTTTGTCCCCTGTCTAGCTGATAACTTTCGTGCTTGGGAGCCTCCTGTGAAGCGCTTCTGTGACGTTTCCTCCGGCATTTATAATGGTTTGTCTCTGCCAATTCCGGTTGTCAGTTCCAACTTTCCACTGCAGTGGCCGGTATATTGGTCCAGGTCGATGTTTTAGTTGATAGAATCTGTGGATGAGTGCCATGCATCAAGGAATTCCCAGGCTGTTCTCTGTTTGTCTTGTCCTATAATAGTAGTGTTGTCCCAATCGAACTCATCTTGCTTCTCATCTGCGTGTGTGGCTGCAAAGGCGAGCTAGTTGTGTCGTTTCGTGGCTAGATGGTGTTCATGGAGACGGATCGTTAGCTGTCTTTCTGTTTGGCCTATGTAGTGTTTTGTGCAGTCCTTGCATGGGACTTTGCACGCGACTTTGATTTTGCTCATGCTGGGCAGCTGGTCCTTTGTCCTGGTGAGATGTTGTCAGAGAGTGGCTGTTGGTTTGCGTGCTATTATGAGTCCTAGTTGGCGTAGTAGTGAACTCTCTGCTCTGTTCCCTATTCCAGTCAGCTGTTCCAGTATGGTTGCAACACTGTTACCTGTCTGAAAATGTGTAAAATTGACTTCTGTGTGTATCTTCTGTGTGTAAAACTCCAGGCAACGACAATGATGTCAATTACCGCCACATCAGTCTCCTCTCAATCATGAGTACAGTGATGAAAGGTGTCAACAAAACCGCTATTGCGCAGCACCTGTTCAAAAATAACCTGCGTAGTGATGCCATCTTGGGCCACTCAGCTTCTGATCTCATTACTGCCTTCAATTGAGTATAAACCAAAGTACCAAATTCCTGAGATGAAGGGAGGGCAACAGGTCTTGTCATCAAGGTCCCATTACTTAGGTATTACATCAAGAAACTCGAACAAGACTGGTATCAGTGGGAATATGGGACAAACTCTCCTTTTGTTGAGTAATAACGTATAGATAGGAATATGGTTGTGGTTACAGTCCAGTTGTGGCTGAACCAATGCAAGTACCTCCCTGCTCTTATAGTCTATGCCAAGCCTGATATGCTTATGTTCGTCTCTGCAACAAGTCTCCTGCCAATCATTAAGTACGACACCAATTAGTTTCTTTCTTTCAAAGTGCATCACCTTGCCTTGCTCATCTGACCAACTCATTTATAACTTTCTGTAACCTACATTTATCCCCTTCGCTATTAACAATTCTACTAATTTCTGTGTCGTATGCAAATTGGCTTGATGTTGGCCCCCAAACCCTACCCCACCCCACCACAAACTATTTGCATCAAAATAATGTATGCATGTAACAGCAGTAACGTCCCAAATCTGATGCTTGTGGGACACCGGCCTTCCGTTTCACTAGCAGTCCTCTTCCACAACTGCTTGTGTCCTGTTATTGATCCATCTTGCCACGTTTCTCTGAATTACACCTGTTTTAATCTTCTTATTCAATCTACCACGTGAGACAGTGTCAAAGGGTGTGGGAACATTCATATAAACTCCATCAACAAAACTTGTTTTTTATCCATACACTTGATCACATTCAAACTCTTCTAACACATTTATGAGGCATGGTTGTCTCTGATATATCAATGAAGGCTATCCACAATTAAAGCATGCCTAGAGTATTATTTCCCGAATATGGTTTGGCCCATCAGCATCTCGTGGCTCCAACCGTTCCTCGATAATTTGTGGTGTGAATCGAATTGACTGAAGACCGGCATCGGAGATGGAGGGATCACTGGATGAGGCTAAGTTAGATCATCCAATCGTCGCTTTTGGATGAAGAGCTCTGCAAATGCTTCAGAATTATGTTTTGCCCCATTATTGAGGATGGGGAAATTTGAGAAGCCTCCTCTTCCAGTGAGTTATTGAATTGTTCATCTTATTCATGGAGGGTGTGGTAATTTGGCTGAGCTTAGATCTGATCAAAAAATCAAAATATAGCACCAAAGCTGATTTGACGCATCAGACCATTCTGATCTCAGTCACATGTAGGCCCGACCTGATAAGGACGGTACATTTCCTTCCTTTCAACGATATTAGTGAATTGTTTGAGCACTCAACAACGGTTTCATAGTCATCAATTAATTCTTAATTTCATATATTCTTATTGAGGTCAAGTTTCACTATCTGCTGTGATTGGATTCAAACGTGGATCGACAGAACGTCCGTTGAATTTCTGGACTTGTAGTTCAGCGAAAGTATCATTCCACCATCACCTTGCATGTGTGAATATCAAACAGAAATATTTGTCCCTATCTGTTCCGTCCAAACCACTTAGAATATTGAAAAATCAAACAAATCTCCTCGCAGTATTCCTCTCCCAAAGGAGAACAGTCCCAACTTGTTCAGTCCATCAGTACAACTGAAGTTTCTTACACCTGGAATCAATGTATTAATTTGCTATTGCATTCCCCCCTATATATTTGCATCTTTCATGTAAAGTGGTATTGGTAACTCTGTACAATACTCCAGCGGAGGCACTGGTGAAGGTAATCTTTCTTCAGTGTAACAAGCACTACAAGCTAGAAATGGAATTTGCTGTAGAATCTCGGAAGGTCTGGCAACATCTCGTGGGAGAGAAACAGAGTTAACATTTAAGTCCACTTTGACTCTCCGCCTTGCATCCAAATTCTGCATGAGGAGAAGTTATATTGCTCTCTCTACGCAGATGCAACAAGTGCAGCGGAGTTTCTCCAGAGGTTTCCGTTTTCATTTCAGTTTTCCATGATCTATTTTACTTTTCCTTAATCCCAGCACAAACTTTACCCCAAATACGATGTGCAACAATCTTATGCAGTGATGTAGGATGCCACAGCTTCTCAAAAGTCTACTGGACAATAACCGTACCCCCTTTATGAATACTATGTCATCAAAGAACTCTAGAAAAGTTGTCTAATATGAATCAATGTTCATTTGTTATAACAATGAAGCAGACCAAAACCCTAAACGGAGATTACCTATTCGAATGAAGGAATGGGCATTCGTGTGGATCTGGGACATTCAGTGAAGTTCCTTTGGGTGTATTGTGCAAATGGACCACCCAGCAAAAATGCTTGAATTTTTTTCCAGAAATTATCAATTACAATTTGAGATAAAATGATCAGTGACTACTTTGAATGTGCTCAAATTTCAATGGATATTGAGTTAACCTTTACACACAGTCATGCAAAGTCTTGTTAAACATCAGCAGACTTAAATGAGTGCAATAAAATCGTTATTAGATGAATAAAATTAACCTTCTGCCATCACCCAATTCGCACATCAAACATGAATGGGACCACATTATAAAGACCCTCCTAGAAGCACACAATGAATGATCATTCAAACAGAAAAGAGCCTGGCGATAATACATGGACACAAAACACAATAACGTTAAATACATAAAAATTCACAAGCTCACACGAACACATTGACACTGACTGAAACATTAAAAGATACATCGAAGCAAACTGACCTGAATTTATCATGTGCACCAATCCCGATGTCATAACCAGATATGTACACTATTGGACTTTCTTGCTTTTTTGCACTTTTTCATTTGAATATCCTGAAATACTAACTGGTAGTGGTGTACACTGGAAACCCCGCATCAGCTACAAAACAGCATCTGCTAAAGAACCTCCCAGTTAAACAAAAATGCCCACTGTTCGTGACAGCCTTGTTATTTGAAGAGACTATCCAAGCAAACCAGCGCCGGCATTGGGCAATGCCACTCCACAGTCTGCAAACCATCAGGAATGTGATTCGTCTTGCAGGTAAAATCAACAGGATCAAGTTTGACAAGAAGGTAGCAGCAAATGAGCTGACTAACGTTTACCAGCCTCTTCTCGAACCCGTGTAGGATGTGGATCAATACCCTGTGAGTTTGTGTGTCAGTGTCTCATGAGGTAGTCATGCACATTTGCTAAGTTAGCAGCTATCCCCGAAAAGTAAACACACAATTAGCATTAGCAACAGACAGACAAAACACCAATAATGTTCTATTGCATGTATGTCTGGATGAAACGTGTGAATAAGAGGCTTGCATCTGTCATGGGGATCCCTGCAAAGAGAGCAAGAAACAATTTTGGAGGTCATTAACCACGCACTTGGCGATAGAGGACAAGTAGATAAACAGTGTCAAGGCAAGAAGACATTCGTGAATTTAGACACGGTCCTAAATGCTGAGGAGGAACTAATGGATATTGTTGGCGAGGAAAGAGAATGATATCTGTCAGATGAAGATACTGGACCAGCGAAGAGTGAGGAAGAAAGTTGTCAGTGGAAGACACAGTTACAGAAACAGACAATTCAATCCATTGCTGTACGCTTTGCCATTTAATTAGATGATGGTTTCTAATCATTCTCAACTTTCCTTTCCTGCCTTTTCAACATAATCCTAAAATTTACAATGTTTTGCTCATTGTTATCAAAGGGAATGTTTCAGTCTTAGACCATTTTTAAACCTATTTTATTACATAACACCAGACCCAACCCAGATTGATCTCTGTTTGGATACATAACATGCTATTCTCAGAAACGTTGAAAGCATATTCTATGTATTTTCCCTTCAGACTATGTCAGGCAATCTGAACTTCCTGACGCACATGAATATTAAAGTTACCAAGACGTTTGTTACGTGCCTGCAGTATCTACCGACTTAACTCTCCACGACAATGCAACTACAGTAATGGGAACTTTATATCACTACTGGCAGTGTCCTCATCCCCTTGTTATTCCTTATTGCTACCCATATGGCTTCTGTACCGTCCCATCCAAAATTCCTTCTTGCTTTCTGCTTTATATATCCGATGCTTCAATACTACCCCACCAAACTTTTCTTTGTACTTGTCCGTTCCAAGAAGCCAAAGAAGAAACTTAATTTGCCAGGTTTGATCTTCTTGTGCCTGTTTTCAAGGCTATAAAGTCAATCCGTTAGCTTGTGTCGTTGAATCATCCATTTTGCTCCGAATACTGCACATATTCGAGGAAATAACGATCGATGTGGCCTTCTTACCATTTCTTTCCAATGTTACCTCACGTACTTTTGCATATTCTGTCCCACCTTGTCCCACTCGGAGTTCTTTTCGTCTGTTCACAAATATGTTATTGCGATTGATTGCCTTTTACAACCATTTTCAACATTTCTGGCACCGTTTCTTTGCTCCTTCAACTTTGGTGTTACTGAAAACAGTAATGTTGAGAGACTGAGACTCCTCTGCAGTCAGGCTGTCCCCACTCTGCACATTCATGAAGCAGGGCGACAAGTAACCATCCATGTTCGAGTTATTTTTTATCCAAAGGGCTGACCCGCTTCTCATACATCGCCATTGGCCCCTCTCCGTAAAGTACTGCACCCAGTTGCTTTGTAAGCTTGCAGTGTCGCTTTCAAGCACTTCCTTTCTTTCAGTTTCTACAGAGTGTAGAGTGTTGATTAATTGAGAAGCGCATAAATTGGAGGAAGGCAAATTTCAATCTCATTCCAGGATCTGACAAACAGACTGGCAGCAGCTGCTTGCAGTAAGTCTATTTTTGCAAAGTCTTAATCATTTAAAGTAGGCGAAAGTGCGCACTGCAGAAACTGGAGATCAGAGGAGAACATTGTGACACTAGAAAAGAACAGACAGTAAGGCAGTATCCTAACAACAGGAGAATCGATGTTTTCAGCTTCAGCTCTTCCTGATGAAGAGCTCACACTCCAAACCTCGATTTTCCTGATCCTCAGATGCTGCCTGACCAGCTGTGCTTTTCCAGCAATACGATCTCTTAAAGGTACTATTGTGACAATTCATGGCATATGTTTTCTTCTGAATGAAGAGGAAGGTCGACAAACACAGGTTGTCCTGGGGGACAAGAAATTCTGAGACGAGTGTGTGATGCTGGGAAAGCACTGCAGGTCACGCAGCAAACGTGAAGCAGGAGAATCAATGGTTCACGCAATTCCCTTAATCTGGAATGAAGATTCTGGACTGGGTGGCTGACTTATAAATAGAAGGTGAAGGGATGGGATTGAGGAGAATGTCGCTTAGACTGCACCGGACAGATGAAGGTTGAGCAGGAGGTGTGTGGTGAGAGTGGAGAGTGGAGTGGATAGATGGAAAAGACGATGAACAGGTCAAGAGGACGATACTGAAATGGAACTTTGTTACTGGGATAAGGTGAATGGGTAGGGGAAACGAGGAAACTGGTGATATCCACATTAATTACGTGTCGTTGCAATGTCCCAAGGCAGAAGATGCGATGTTCCTCCGCCGTTTACAACACCTAAAACAGGCCACACCTTGATGGAAATATTTCCCTCTCTACGTCTCTCAGTTTCGGAGAGATCATACCCTCCATTACTCCCTTCTCAGATCCACGTCCCTTACCAGCCCACACCCCGCTCCCAGGATCATTCCAGGCCACCAAAAAAGGGAAAAATCTGCACCCACATTTCTCCCCTTATATCCGTCCAAGGCCCCAAAGGAACCCTCCGCATCTGAAACAATTTTCCTTGTATTTCCCCCTATGTTATCTAACGTTGAATCTCATGTAGTCTCTTCTACATCATGGAGCCAGGACATGAACTTGCGAAAGATTTCAGAGAATATCTCTGGGACATCCACACCAACCAGACCCATAGCCACGTGATTGAATGTTTTGACTCCCCCTCCCACTCCACCAAGAACATGCAGATCCTGGGCCTCCTCCATCACCACACCCTGATCATCCAATGCCTGGAGGAAGAACTCCTCATCTCCCGCCTTGAGACCCTGCGACCATGCGTGATTGATGTGCATTTAACAAATTCTTTATTTCCCTTCCGCCCACGTTATCGAGATCCCAAGTCTCCAACTCAGCATTTCTCCCGTGACCTGTTCATCATCTTTCCCAACTATCTGCTCCACTCTCCTTTCTCACCTTTCACCTTCTCACCATCTTTACCTTCCCACTGCATTCTCTGCGATCTTATAACCCGGCACCCATCCCCTTCAATTTTTCCCCCAACCCCTTCCCTCATCCACAAGTCCTTTTACTGATGAAGGGTTGATGGCCGAAACGTAGATTGACCTACTCCCCAGATGCTGCATTTTCCAGCACCACTCTCTCGACTCTGACCTCCAGCATCTGCAGCCCTCAGTTTCTCCAAAGAGATTCTAAGAGTTTGATAAAGTAAACCGTGGAAGTACCAGTTCGATGTTATTAATCAAAAAACACGGGAGACCCTTCAGGAGTATATTAAAGCAATAGAGATGCTAAATAATGGCACCAGGAGGTCAAAAAAGGCCGTGAGATATTATTGGCAAGAAAGATTATGCAAAACACCACAGCATTTGGAAATTCGTAGGGATTACCAGGGAGCGATTGGGGCTTATTAGAGATAAATAAGTAATAAGTGCTGGAAACCAGAGGATGTGGGTGAGATCTTCAATGAATGAATCGCATCTACATTTAAAATGGAGGAAGACTTTGCAGATTAAAGTTTGAAACGAATGGTCAGGTTCAAGAGCATGATAAGATTAATGAGGAAGAGGCAGGAGACATGAAAGTGCAGAAATCCTCAGATCTGATTTGGTGGATGACATGTTACATGAGTGGAGATTTCTGGGCACCTTTGGGGATATTTAATACTTTGATATCCATGTTAACACATTGTCACTGATTCCATGCGATTTTAGCTTTTGTATCGGCTTGATATAGGCCACCTTGTCGAAAGCCTTATGAAATACCATGGAGACAATGTCTGCCACCACGCCCTCATCAATCAAATTTGCTGCTTTCTCAAAACAAATCAATCAAATCTTGATATACATCCCCATTCAAAGTCATGCTGCCTATCGCTAATAAGTTCATGTTTACACAGATGTGAAGAAATCTCAAATGCCACGTTCTCTGAGCACTATCACTCCTACTCCTAGATTACCATACTCCTACATTACCCTCTTGCGACACTCTACACTAGCTCAACACCAAGCTTGTCCCTAACATTGATCTGTATTCTCCTAATCCCCTGAAAAATAACTTTTTCCTCTGCAAATTTTTGACTGAGTCCTGTCCTGTCACGGCACTGTCCTTAGCTCCTCCGATGCAAATTCTTCGTGAATTCCCTACATTCTACATTGGGATCACTCCGAACTCACGTCTGGCTTCACCCATGCACCTTTCCCCTTCTCAAAAATGTTTGACAGGATTTCAGGAATTCTTTGGTGGCATAACGAGTAAAATTGACAAAGCAGTACTGATGGTGTACTGCACTGAGTTTCCAAAAGGCATTTGCTAAGGGTACATAAAAAGGGTGGGATACAAATTACGATCTCACAGTATTGCTAGATTTACTTGAATCGAGAACTGGTTAACACACAGATGACAGAGAATCGAGATTAATGGATCATTGTTAGTTGGATCTTATCATCGCTGGAGTATCACTTCAGTTGTTTACAATGTGAGTCACGTGCAAGGAGGAAGTAGATTGTTTCCACATCTAATTATTGTAGTAAGAACAGCTCTGACAGCATTTTGTTAACTATGCACTCGTGAACTGGAAGAAATCAGCATATGTTTCCTATCATGAGGTGTTTTTGAGAACTTAATGTTGAAATGCCTCATTGAACCGTGGCAGTTCATATCCTGTGCATAGACTCACAATGATTTAAGGGAGAAAATTCCAGGATGTTGATGGAACGACACTGAAGGACGGCTGATACATTTCCAATTCAGGATAATGGGTGAGTTGGTGAAAAACTAACAGGGTTCGTGAGATTATAAGAATATCAGAAATCTACATGTTGAAATTTATACGTTGAGGGCTTGTTCAGGCAAACACTGAGCCAACATTCGACTTTCTAAATCAATGCACCGCCAGAGAAATCATGCCTGATAGAGAATTGGGTGAGCTCCATGAAATACCAGATATCAGCTGAAAAGAGTAGTAGAAACTAAGATCAAAGAGGAACCAGTTACAACCAGGCTGAGGGTTGTGCATTAAAGAAGTATTGACCGGACATTTTGTATCTTTACTGTCTGAGTATGCACATGTTACACCTCCCAGCATGGCAACAGCGGATCTTGTTGGTGTGACCACTTTGGATGATTTGAAATCCACTGATGATTGCATTGATCAAACGCCACAGAACCTTCTGGAAGGTGAGGACAAGGGGCAGAAACAGACAACCCCTTTGTGAAGACTCGATAGAGTGCCAGAGAGAGACAGACAGACAGGCAGAGACCGTGAGATGAAGAGAATTCTCACAGTGTTTATCTCGTCAAGAGATCGAGCTGACCACAATCAAAATTCCGAATCACTTTATCCACCTTACCAAAAAGTGCTCTTGGGCAAAGTGTGTATAATACATAAATTGGTCAAAATGTCTATGCCCAGAAAACAAGCGATTTTGAACATCTCAGTTAAACCTCCTCTCAATCGTCTTTTCTCCGGGGAGTCGGGTCCCAGCTTCTTCCATCGATCTTCATGGCTGAAATTTCTGAAATCTGATGCATTCAAGTACATCATTTCTGCAATCTCTTCAATGTATTCGCACGTTTCCTTTAATATGGTGGTCATAACTGTAATCAGTACTCCATCTAAGAACTCCCGTATATTCATCATTAAATCTATGAATTATCAAAGTTTATTGAAATACTTAATCAAAGAAGGGAGATTTTAGGACAAGTTGAACTGAGTGCAAAGGATATTTACAAGGATATTGCCCGGGAGGAAGAGTTTCAGTAACTAAGAGAGATTGGATAGATTTCGCTAGTTTGCCTGAAAGCAGATGGGATTGAAAGATGATATGATTAAGATATATAAAGTCATGAAGGGCATAGACAGGAAGAAACTTTACTACTTGATGACGAGGTAAATGACTGGGGACATAATGTTCAGAGATGGGGCACAAGGTTTCGAGTTGATGTGAAGAAGAACGTTTCTGAACAGCAAGGATTGAAGGGTTCTGAGCTCACTCTCTTTAACGGTGGCAGAAGCAGAAATCCTAAAACATTGAGGATTTATTTAAATGTGCATTTGAAATGCTAATACTTACAAGTTCAAGAGCTGCAAAAGAGGACTAGATTAGTTAAGCGCCTGTTATTTTGACTAGGTTCCAATGTTATTGCTGTCCCTGATTTAAATCTCTCTGATTCTATATCTCTCTGTGTCGATGACTCTACGAATTGTTGATACATCATCGACCACCTTGGAAACGCATCAGAATACACAGGTAAATAACATGATGTGAACTGTAAATCTTGAGGGGCGTTCCACTTCTGCTTCACAACTAAAAATATACACTTGTAAATGTATTGCGCTGCACTCGATTTGAACAAAATATTTGAACAAAATATTTGATATCAGTGATGTGTGACGCAGCAGCGTGGTCCTTCTGGGAAACATGTCAGTTACACATTGATGTGTGGAGAATGATCACTTCAATCATTTACTTCAGACAGTTTTCCGACAGCGCAAATGTACTGACCATGTCATGCAGAAAATGCATATGTCATTTTCAATCATTTCTAATATAGTCAATATGGTCGTTGATGTTCCTGGAAAGAGATAACTTAGAAGATCATTCCGTTTCTCTTTATCCCTGTGTTATTGTTTCCTTATTGACAATCGTTGATTTTGCATCTAAATAATGTTATCAATTCTCAGTTCAAATTGGTTTTTATTTCATTCCCTTTACATAAAGTGCATTTTTGTCCGTAGTTTTCATGTTTTATTATTTACTAATTCGTGAATTTTGTTCAATGTTGCGTGGTATTCCTTTAGGTATGCATAACGACAATTGGAATGGATAATCTATCAATTTGAATACTGTTCATCAGCGATGTTTATTCAATGCAAACCGATCATGGCCTCTCTTCATCATGCGTTCCTTCAAAGATCCAATTCTTGCAAAATACTGAATATATGTACCCAGCCATGGAGCTATACCACGCCAACCCACCATATGTTATGAGGTGTTTCTGTCACTGAACATTCGCACAGAGGCACAGTCACTCATCTGGTCGGGAAATAAAAATCATGTCTCTGACTAAATCATTGGACTGTTTACTCCATGCCAATCATTTTCTTTCATGTTTTGTGAATATAATAATTGACGAAGGGTTAAGTTTTTCTTCGTGGTGGGAATTTTTTTTCTGTTAAATGAGATGAATGGCGTTAGTATAATAATGCATTTCCATTTATTATTATCTATTTCTCCAACCACGTCCAGAACTGTCACATCAAACTCGCCCATTTCCGTCATATCCACTTCTGTCACACCATCAGCTTCTGTTTGTTGGGCCTCTTAAGCTTCCGTGCAAATATCAGATTCTCTGTCCCAGTTTCGTACCTTAGTTTACAACGCGCTTTCATGCTGAAAAAATTCTGTACCTGCATCTCTATTGTTCTTTTGACTTCTCTATCACAATGACTACATTCTAAAGGCATAAATGTATCTATTTTTCCAGGTTGACAACGTCTACTTCTACCAACACTTCTCTAGTTTCCTGTCATACCTTCATGCTAACAATTTGCATGTGTCTCTGTGTTTGTGTATCTCAGTTTTGTATTCATGGTAAATACCCATTTTCAAAATTCCCACTATTTATTCTCCTAAATTTTGAAGGGCTTGCCTTATTCTTGGTGGACTTGTTTCACATAAGCTATTCTCAGGTAACAATAATCTTCCTAGGCAAGATTTCCTGGGCATTCAGAGATCGTGCAGATTTCGCAATTTGCAACATTTATTTTCAGATATTCCATAGATATTTTGATGAAGAATTGATGCCTCTCAGGTTCCAGTGTCCGGGATATCGTCGTTCAGGTTTACAGGATTCTGAAGCGGGAGGGGGAGCCGACAGAAATCGTGGTACACATTGGCACCGATGATATAGCCAGGAAAGGGATTGAGAATCTGAAAAGTGACTATAGAGTCTTCACCTTCATTGAGCACAACCACTATTTGTAATTCTCTTCCACAGAGAGCAGCAGATGCTGAGTCGTTATCGTGTATTAAGATTGAATTTGACAGAATTTGGATCTACAAGCGAATTAATTAATTGTTGTTGAGGTGGAGCCATCTGGAATGTGGAGGAGATCAATGTACTTTCATGGGGAGGTTCAATTGCCTACATGATTCTCTGCTGCTTGTGGTTGGGTGACATGGGAGGCCGTAAGCTGGCGTAGTGCTACTGTGAGAATTAATAATATGTTGCATGGTTGTTGCTAGACTAGCCATGACATCCCCTGAAATTAAGCTTGTTAATTATTCCCTTTCAATAATACTAATTACTCTCTGGGCCATTTTCTCACTCCAAGCACTCCCAATTCAGTACAAATTCCCGACCATATTTTGTTTAAGTGATTGGACTGCAGCAGTTTTATTCGTAAAAGTACTCCTATCACATTCCTCAAAATGCTCTCTTACGTAGAGCTTTTAAAGATGTACTTAACCAGTATAATCTTAAAACATTTACTGCTCTTCTTTCAAACTGTTTTAAGCAGAAATCAATGATATCCTCGTTTACCACATCTAAAGGATTTGTGTCAGTGATACTGGCCTGCAGCACACTCCTCCTATGCTGCTTCACAGTGATACTGACCTGTAGCACTCTTCTCCCAGCCTTCTTAGTGATGCTGATCTGCAGCTCACTCCTCCCAGTCTGCTTCACAGCGATACTGACCAGTAGCACACTCCTCCCAGCCTGCTCAGTGATATGGACCTGCAGCTCAGTCCTCCCAGCCTGCTCAGTGATACTGACCTGTAGACCACTCCTACAGCCTGCTCACTGATACTGACCTGCAGCACAGTCCTCGCAATCTGCTTCACAGTAATACTGACCTGCAGCACAGTCCTCCCAGTCTGTTCAGTGATACTGACCTGCAGCTCACTCCTCCCAGCCTGCTCAGTGATACTGAACTGTAGCACACTCCTCCCAGCCTGCTCAGTGATACTGACCTGTAGCTCTCTCCTGCCAGCCTGCTCAGTGATACTGACGTGTTGCAAACTCCTCCCAGCCTGCTCAGTGATACTGACCTGTAACACACTCCTCTCAGCCTGCTCAGTGACACTGACCTGCAGCACACTCTTCCCAGCCTGTTCAGTGATACTGATTTGCAGCACACTCCTCCTAGCCTGTTGAATGATATTGACTTGCTGCACACTCAGAAACATTGAGAATAGCTGCAGAAATCGGTCATTAGAGCCTGCACCATCACTCTGTACGAGAATGGCAGATCATTCAATTTTAGTATCCACTTTTGCTTTCTCTCCATACCCGTTCATTCCTATTGCCACCGGGCCATTTCCAACTCTCTGAACATATATCTAATAACCTAGCCCTAATACCTTTCTGTGGTAGAGAATTCCACAAGTTCAGTGGCCACCCCCAATCCTCGAAATTCCCGTGAGCACAAGCCCATGATCCAGTCTTTCTTCATATGTCAGGCCTGCCATCCTTGGAATGAAGTCTATTGACGTTTTGCTTGAGTCCCTCAATAGCGAGAATGTCCTTCCTCACATGAGGAGACCAAATGCTGCACACAATACTCAAGGTGTGGCCTCCCAAAAGCCGTGGATAATTGCGAGAAGACCTCCGTAGTCCTGTATTAAATCCTCTCGCTATGAAGGCCAGCACGCCATGAGCTTCCTGGTCACTTCATTAAAGAGTTCGAGCAAAGTTATGAGGCATGATCTCCCATCCACAAAGCCATGCTGTCTGTTCCCAATCAAAACCTGTCTTATCAAATGCATGCACCACTTATCCCTCACAATCGTGTCAAGTAACTCACCCATCACAGGTGTTAGATTTACTAGTCTATAATTCTCAGTCTCTTTGCACCCTATAATTCCTAATTTTCTTTTTTATATCAACCATGAAGTTAGAGAAAACATTGATGTATTATCTGCGCCATTCCCCTATTCTCCTATGTCCCCAGGTTTGGAGGGAGGCTGATGATTTGGGGAGTCCTCTGAGTCTGAAAGTCCCGCGCTCCCCCAGGGCATGTACTGGAACGCTCCCCGAATTCCAGCCGCACGACGTGACTGCCGCTCGCGGATCCCGCGCGCTCACATTCGTCCACCCCGCCGTTGTCCACCAACCGCCACGGTGGGGGTGCGCTCTCCTCAGAACTATAGCTCCCATTTGGCCCCGCGAACCGATCCTGCACGACACGAATCTCACCTGCCCTTACTGAGCAGGCACTGTCTACCAGAACTATGGGTAACGCAGTCCACACAGTGTGCTGCAAGAAGTGAGTGGCTGTGGAATGTTGTGTGGAGAGTGAAACTGTTGATGTCTAGACTCTCATCTGACTTTTGCTGAGGACTGGAAGGACCTGCTTGAAAATGCTGGAGTTTGTGTTGGAGACCGAGCGGAACGGAAGGTGAGAGTGTCCAGAGCTGAAGAAGGTTACTTTTTGTTGAGTATTTGAGCCCGTTCCTTCCCATGTTTGTCCCTGATCATTTCAGACAGCATTTCACTGTTTCCCTGTTTATCTCGGGAAGTGCTCCATCTCAGACTCAATTCATGACCCAGTTACTGTTTGTCCTTTATGGGAATCACTTTAAAACGTCATCATCCATTTGAATTCCATTTTATTCCCAATTTGCTGGAGGGTCTCCTACTGTGACATGACACATTTACTCCACTTCATGATGCAATGCTGGATCTGAAACAGGTCCATCCCCAGTCAGTGAACAATGTTGTTGTTCCAACAAACACTGACAAAAATATTCTGCAAACTCGGCTTCTTGCCACCGTGATTGACCTTGCCTAGATGAAGATTGAATTTCCACACAATTATTAACTTGTTTTTTTTACAGATCCCAATTTTTTCCTGTTTGATTCAGTGTTTGATGGTGCAGTGCCCTTGGACTGGCTTAAAACTGTTCTTACCTTTGCCATTCCTGGTGCATCATCCTTCCAAGTTGCTTTCCTATTGATTGTATTTCATAACCTGAAGATAAATAATTGGTCGGTCTTGCTTTTGTTATCCCTAACTAAAGGTTCCTCCCTACTGCATTCCCATTCTGCCTGTCTGTCTGCAAAACTGCGTACTCTAGAATATTTATGTTCAACCTTTGTTTCACGTTATCCAAGTCTCCGTTGTGATTAGATCAGTCATTCACTCATGTCCAGCTGTCTTATTACAGATATTTTGCAAATTCAAGGGGACAAAGTGTAATTTATATTTATAATAAGTTAACTTGTCCCTTCCTGTTCCTTTCAGCTTAGTTTCATGTTGTTCCCAAGATTCAGTCTTTCTCTTTGTTTTTGGAAATATCCACTTACCTGACCCCTCATCCCACCTCACATCTGTCAGTTTAATCTGCTATCCATAATCATATTCAAGTGATTGGCTAGGACACTGCTCCCAGCACTGTTCGAGAGAAATCCATCACAATGGGAAACCTCACTTTTCCTGAGTACTGATGCCAGTCCCCACTGAATCAAAATCACTTCTTCTGACGTTATTGTTTGGTTCTGAAATCTTCCTTCATGCTTCTCTGCATGTGATATTCATCGCTGTGTGGGTGAAGCTGCTGTCTCTGTCTGCCACTTTCTGTTGCAGCTGCTCTGAGGTCCTGGGCCCAGAGAATTCTCTACTCTCAAGAGAAGAGCAGAAAGATGATGGAGCACAATGGAGCCAGGAATTTTCCAGATCTAGGTGAGACTCAGTACCTTTCCATTTGTGTAATCCTCGCAATGTCAGTTAACTTCTGAATCTGTTTATTTCTGTGTCTACTTAGCTGCTTGGAATTCCCAACTCTTGTGTCGTCCAACGCCACATTGAGGACAATCAACCAGTCAGAAAGATGAAGGAGAGTGAGATCTACAGCCTTCAATAATTCCTGCAGGTATCTTCACTCACGTTGGATAAAGCAGGAGATGAATTAGATGGCTCAAAGCTATCGGCCCACAAACGTGACATAGCCAGAAGGCTGAAGTGGGAAAACAAAAGTTCCACTATCATCCTGTCAAGACAGGCCTGTCTTCATCACTACTTTACTGAGATTCATGAAGATAGCGCAGGCCGCAACTGATAACTGGGATATTCACACGCTGTTTTAATGAAGATAGTATTTAACAGGTGGAAGCAGGCCTCTTAGAGGAGACTGGTAATAAAGTTTGATATCTTTTTTATTCTATTCTGTTCTCTGTCTTCAACAGTATTTATGTCACGTCTTATGACCCTGTCTGTTTCATCTTTCAATCCTCTATAACAGTCCCAATCTTTGTAACCTCCTCCAGTCCCGACTGCGCTCTCTCTGTTGAATTTGCGCCAGTCTCTAAAACATTTGCTATCTCAGCAATCTCATCCTCCAGTCACTGCAATAGTAACTATCTTTCTCATATGCTCCAGTCTCTGCAACCTCCTACAACCTTTCTCATCTCACCCTCCTCCAATCCCTGCGACACTCCTTCCTCCCATCCGACAGCAACTCACTACCTCTGTAATCTCCTATCGTTAATACAAATGTCCCGAACTACTAAAGTGCCCAAACGTTACATTCTTCCCTCCATGTGTAACTTTGCCCTATCTCCACTACACTCACAATTCGTGTGACATCCTGAAGCCACTTTGACGCCCTCCATGTCTGTCAGCACATTCAGTCTCCCCAATCTTCTCGACCTCTGACCTCCGTGTTGCTACAGTGCTCCCTATCTATACTTCCTCCAGTCATGTCTAGCCTTCCTTACGCTGTAATCTCCCGTAGCCATTAAAACTATCCATGTCCCTGTAACATTATCTTGATTTTTGCAATCACTTCCAGTCCCTCCAGCTGTCTTTTTGTAACCTCCTTCAGTCCGAAGAATAGTTGTTAACTCAGTCACCCTATCTATTATCTACCACCCTCCATGTCACTAATCTCATCCAGTCTTGATAACTATCCCTATCTCTGTAATCATTTGCCACCTTCCTATTGTTGTAACCTTCTTCCATCCTTCCAATAAACACTAATTGTTTAACCTGCTTCTATATTGCATGTCTGCATCGACCTCCTGTACCTGCATCCTCTGAACGCTGGAAAGTTATCCAGTCTGTACCTTTGAATCTTATTGTTATACTGCATAGAAACAGGTCCTTCAACCCATTATGTACCTGCAGACAACCAGCAGCAAACTACATTAATATCATTTCACTGCACTTGATACATAGGTACTAAATTCTGGTATTTTAATTACCCATCCAGATGCTTCTTAATGTTGTGAGAGTGGCTACTCCCTCCTCAGGCAACACGTCCTATCTATCCATTATCCTCTGGTTTAAAAATAACTTCGCAAATCTCCTCCAACTCACCTGCTCCTCACCTTAACCTTCTGGCCTCTTGTGTATGACAGTATGCAATGGGAAAGAGATCCTCATAATCTACTCTGTCTGTATCTCCCTTAATTTTGGAAACATCAGTCAGATTCCTCGCTCAGCCTTCTCTACTCCAGCGAAAAAATCTCAGCCTATCAGTCACCTCTCATAACTGAACCTTTTCATCCAAGGCAACAACCTGATGAATCGCGTTTACACTCTGGCCAATGCAATAATGGTTTTCTGACCGTGTGGGAAACAGAGCTGCGCACAGTATTCCAGATGTTGTCTCACCAATGCTTGAAGAAAAACTCCTTACTCAGTCATTCCTGGTTAAGAGCTCATGCTGGAAACGTTGACTCTCCTGCTCCACGGATGCTGCCTGACTTGCTGTGCTTTTCCAGCACCATACTCTCGACACATGATAATGAAGACAAGCATCCCAAATACCAGCTTTGTCAACCGTCTACCCCTACTGACCCCTTCACGGATCGATGGAACCGTCACTACGCTCCAGGAATTGAGTATTCATTGTGTATGCCCTTAATTTCTATTTGCCATTGTTCTGCCCAATTTACCAGGTGATCAGTATCAGACTGGGAGCATTCTCCTCACTGTCAACAGCACCACCGAGTTTTGTGTCATCTGCACACTTCTTAATTCCACCTGCTGCAATCACGCAGATTCAGAGTAATACAGCACATTGAACATTCCCTAAATGTGGAGCTTCTTCTGGATCTGAACAGCCTTTGCAACTTCCTCTGTCCCATACAGTCCTCACTATCAACATAATCTTCCTCTTTGAAGACAAATCTCCATATCTTGGTGACATCCTCAAGCTCCGGCAATCTTCCATAACCCCGTATACCTTACAGCCTCAAGTAACTTTTCTATCAATGTAGTCTCTCCAATCCTCACAATATCGATAAAGTCCACCCATCTCGACAACTTACTTATTCTCCATAAACTGTACTTATCCCTCCTATCTACCATATCCACGTAAAGTCTCCAGTCCCTTCAACCCTTTACTTCCGTAACCTCCTGCAGTTCATTCATTGCTCATTTTCTCCAGACTTAACGTCATTACTTATTTTGAAAATCTCTAACACCTCCTACAATTCTTCCGATCATCAAACTAAATCTCATCCGTAGCTAGCTCTTTTTCTCTGTAAAGTCCTCTCAAGCGTACAGCCCTCCCCATCATCTGTGCAATCCTCCAATCTCTACAATCATGCTTATATCAATTATCGTACGGAATCATAGAGTTGTACAGCATAGAAACATATCGTCTGCTCCAACTCGTCTGCATCAACCAGGCATCCTTTTAAAGCTGATATATGCCGCCTTCTTATTCTCGTCTTCAATTTCTCTAGTTATCCAACATTCCCTACACCTACCTACCAGCCATGCTCTTCATTCTAACAAGATTAAATTGCCTCTGGACTCTCGTTATCTCATTCCTGAATGCTTCCCATTTCCCAGCCATGATTTTACTTGCAAACATGTGCCCCAAACAAATTTTGGCTTTTACAGTCAAAATTGACCTTCCTCCAAATTAGAACTTTAACCTTTAAATTCGATCTATCCTTTTTCAGCACTATTTTAAAACTAACAGAGTTTAACATGCAATTCTACAGAACCAACCTGCTTTTGTGCATACAAAAACATTTTAAAAAAATGCTATGAATAAAGAATAATTATGAAATACAAAAAAGAAGCCAGGTTCAGTGTGAGGCGATCGTTGCACGAAGGAACGCGAGGCTGTCAGAGATGGTCCTGCCCAGCACAACACTGGTTTGGTTGGGTGAATCACCGTTCACAGAGTAGATCTGACCAGTTTGGCGATGTCCTTAGAATGGATTTTGTAGACTGCATTCAGCAATGATATTAGGCATCAAATTCTAATTTTGCCCCTCTCCCACTTCCGCTTGTTGATGAGGGTGATGGTACCATTCCTCATGGGATTCGCTCATGATACCTGTCAGAAGCAGACTGCCATGCACCTCCAGCAATCAAAGGGGTAGAGCATGAGTCATCCAAGTTTCCAAACAACATGGCCTTTTCCTTCTGTCGACTTTTCCTTGCTCCCTCAGCCAGTTCGAATACAATAGAGACAAATAAAACTCGGCCAGTAAGCCATCACTTCTGGTAGTTTTAATTTTTTCTAAGATCTCTCGGTCCCTCATCACCTCATCCAGAGATAACGGCTGGTCGAGCCTGTCCCGCGTACTGTTCTGTTTGTTACCCGTGCCATGTGCGAGCAAGCCAAGGAACGAGGAGAGAGTGGAGTTGAACACGGTGTTACAGGAATGGTGCGGGCGGGTTCGATTCATATATCTGGGTAATTGGGGCTGACTCTGGAGCAGGTGGGACGTCTAGAAACAGAGATGGTTTGAACTCATTCAGCAGGGGAATGGGAACCTGAATTGCCACTCCAGTGTTCAGGAGATTGAGAGTAGTGAATTCATAAGCAAGGTTTCAAGGTTTCAGGAATATACTGGCAGGCAGGAAGCTGGTTTGAAATGTGTCTACTTCAATGCCAGGAAAGTCTGGAACAAGGTGGGTGAACTTGCAGCACAGGTTGGTACCTGGAGCATTGATGTTGTGACCTTTTCAGAGACATAGATAGATGAAGGACGGTAATAGTTGTTACAGGTTCCAGGATTCCAATGTTTCAGAAAGAACAAGGGAGGTGGGAAAAGTGTGGAAATGTGGCCTTGTTCGTCAAGGATAGTATTACGATGGCAGAAAGAATGTTTGATGATGACTCATCTACTGAGGTTATATGAGCTGAGGTAGTTGGACGAAAGAAGTCGAATCTCTTGTCAAGAGGAAGAAGAGGCTTATGTAAAGATGCGACGTGAAGGCTCAGTCAGCGCGCTTAGAAGTTACAAGTTAGCCAGGAAAAATCTTTGGCAGGTAGGATGAAGCAAAATCCAAAGCTTCCTATATGTATATCAGGAATACATGAATGATTAAAGTAAGATTAGGACAGGAGTGGGAAGTTGTGTGTAGAATCTGAGGAGGCAAGAGAGGCGCCAAATTAATATTTATCATCAGTATTCACACTGGAAAATGACACTGTTGTTGAGAATACTGGGATACAATCTATTAGAATCGATGGGATTGAGGTTCGTGAGGCGGAGGCGTTCACAATTCTGGAAAGTGTAAAAAAAAGTTAAGTCCTGTGGGCCAGATGGGATTTATCCTAAGATCCTCTGGGAAACCATGCAGAAGCTTGCAGGAACTGGATCAGATCCTCATGTCATCATTGTCTGTAGGAATAATGCCAGAAGACTGGAGGATACCAAATGGTGTCCCCATGTCGAGGAAGGGGAGTAGAGACAACCCTGGTAATTATAGACCAGTGAGCCTTACTTCGATTGTGGGTAAAGTGTCGGATAGGATTATAAGAAATAGGATTTATAATAACCTAGAAAGTAATAATTTGATTAGGGAGAGTCAACACGGTTTTGTGAAGGGTAAGTCGTGTCTCACGAATCTTATTACTTCCTTTGCGAAGGTTACCAAACAGGTGAATTATTTTGGGAGCACTGTTGTCTGTCATTTTTTATAAATGGGCTGGAAGGGTTAGTAAAATTGTGGATGACACTGAGTTTGTTAGAATTGTGGACAGTGCCAAAAGATGTTGTGGGTTACAGAGGGACGTAGATAAGATGCAGAGCTGGGCTGAGCGGTGGCGAATGGAGGTTAATGCGGAAAAGTGTGAACTGATTCACTTTGGAAGAAGTAACCGAAATACAGTGTACTGGACTAACGGTAAGCTTGTTGGTAGTGCAGATGAATAGGGAAATGTCGCTGTCCATGTGCACAAAACCCTGAAGGTTGCCACCCATGTTGACAGGGTTGTTAAGAATGCACATGCTGTTTTAGGTTTTACTGGGAGAGGCATTAACTGTCTGAACCATGAGGTCACGTTGCAGATGCAGAAAACTCTGGTGCAGGTTGCTCTTGGAGTATTGCACACTGTTCTGGTCACTGTATTTTAGGAAGAATGATGAAACATTGGAAAGGGTCCAGAGGAGGTATACCTTGTCTGGAGGGAATGTCTGAGGAGGAAATGTTTAGGGACTTGAGGTTGTTTTCTTTAGCGAGAGAAGATTGAGAGTTGATTAATTGAGACGTACAAGATCATCGCAGGATTGAAGAGTCAACGCGTGAGAGCCTCATTTCTCGGATGATGATAGTTAGCATGAGGGGACATAGCTTCCAGTTGAGGGGTGATAGATGTAAGACAGATGTCAGAGGTAGTTTCTTTACTCAGGTGATTGTAAAGGCGTGGGACAGACTGCCTGCAATAGTATAGACTCGCCAGCTTTAAAGGCATTTAAATGGTGATTGGATAAATATATGGATCATAATGGAATAGTACAGGTTAACTGGGGTTCACATTAGCTTCACTGGTTGCTGTGCTATCAAGGGCCAAAGGCCCTGTATTGTTCTGTAACAGTATGGGAGAGAAGAAGAGCAACCAGAAGGCCTCGCTGTCTGTGGGCTTCAGATCATGCAGACTGACATAAAGGTGATTTGCTGACCATCAGCATGTCAGAATGAGGTGGCGTTACCAAGACATCATCTTCCTTCCGACTGTTCAACACAGAGCTTTACGTGTGCAACTTCTGGAAGAAACACGTCTCATCTTGCTGCAGGATCCGGACCCTGAACCTGAAGAAGTGCTTGTTTGCCTCTGAGGCAGCCAGCGAGGCTTGCTGCCTCTTCACTTCCTGGAAATCCTCTGTGAAATCAACCGCCATTGTCCGTTGCAGGAATAAGTTCGTCATGGTCTGTCGCATTTGGATAATTTTGCCGTGCTCTCTCTCTCTCTCTCCCCTTCTGAACACTGAGTGCTTCCCTCCTGTCCGATGGAGACTTGTAGAGAGTTTCACGATTCTCTAACCTGTATATTCTCGTTTGAGCTCATCAATGTTTTCTGCGTTTAACAGTTTCACATTCAGCTGCAACATTCCCTTGACAACCCGCTGGTGATCCTGTATGTGACAGTTGGCCAGCAGGAGTCAGTGTTCAGAGAATAACACCAGTTTGACATCAATGGATCTGACCGAAAAAACGTATGGGTCACAAACAGGAAATCTATCCTACAGTGGATAGACCCATCTGGCTGCGACCAGGTAGACCTATGCTGTGCTCCATCTGCAGGGGCTGCTGAAGATATCGTGCAGCTTGGTGAATTTAACCGTTTCCATCAGGAATTTGCTGGGGGATCCAGTTCACTGTCAGCCCATCCGGATCATCCATCCACACCTATGTAACAGTGGAACCCTCGAGCCCGAATCACGGAATCTCTACAATGTAGACATAGGCCAATTGACCCATCATGTCAACAGTGACCATCTGAAGAGCATCTCGTCAGGACCAACCCGTTCTGTTCCTCTAACCCTACGTTTCCCCAGTGGGAGCTGCTGCAAAACCACCAGCCTTTCACTGCTTATCACTGGAGTGTTCGCATACGCTTGGCGGTATGTGCACCACTCCCAGTAACAATACGGTGAGTGTAAAGTATCTCACAGTGAGCCTAGCATTACCCATGCTCCTGTTAATAACTATGTACTTACTGTGAGCAGTGATGCTGGCCTCATTTATATCCTTCCCAATATCTACACGGTTACAGCAAACAGTCCCACAGTGACTCTCAGGTACACACATATCGGTGGCTGTACAATAACTGTGAACATACTGCCCTCAGCTAAACACCTCCCAGTAACTGTATGTTCAGTTTACACAATCTCAAAGTGTGCTTGGCCTCATCTCCATATCAGCCAATATCTAAACGGTGACTGCAACAAATCTCACAATTAGCCTGCCCGCATCTGCACACCAACCAGTAACTATATCATGGCAGTAAACAGTGTCACAGTGAGCCTGATTGATTCATACCCCGACCAGTAACTCCCCAACGTCGGTGGCTTGTTTCACAGTCAACCTGGCCTGTCCTTCTCTTCCTGTGAGTGAATCCTTTTTTTCATCTTCCAATTAGCCCCTGTATTTGGGAATGCAGCCAGACTCCCTCCCCCCACCCCACCCCCACCCCCCTAGGACGCATTTCCCTCACCTCACTGTCTGGGTGCTCCCATGTACGTGCGTGTCTCAGCCTTTTCCTCCTGAATATTTCATCTGACCCCTAACCCCCTCCCTGATCCCACAATCCAGCTGCACTGTTGGAGAGTCCCCATCATGGACACTGCCATTACTTCTCCAGCTTGTTCATGTTTCTTCACAAAACAGAAAGACGACTTGTCAACAGCAGTAAGTGGCTGGTTAATGAGATAAATCGTACATCTGAATGCAGATTGCTGTTCAATGTGAAATTAACTTTATTTTACATGTATTGAACAGAAGCAGGCAAATGCGATGTTTGAGAAGATTTATAACTCAGGTTGAGGTTCAGATTGAGGGTTTGCTTGCTAAGCTAGCAGTTTGGTTCTCATACGTTTTGTCACCATGCGAGATACCGTCATCAGTGAGTCTCCGGTGAAGCACTGTTGTCATTCCCCTCTGTCTACTTAAATGTCTGGATCAGTTAAAAAGCAGGAAAAAAATGTATAATTATGTATGTTATGAATACAACAACGCAATGAAACTATATCTGTTTTTCAATCAATTCCAATAAACAACATTGGACAGAGGACATTTGGAAATGATATAGAAACTGCGCAGAGCTCAATGGCTTAAAGATGATAACAAATCAAGATGGAGGAAACTGAAGACATGTTCTGTACCGAAACCTTAAACCGTATCACAAATGGAATGTTTCATCCATACAAATAAACCTGACTTCGTCATTCTTTGGTCACCTTCCCATTCAATATTTCTCCAGTCTCTGGGCCACCCCAACATGGAGCTCCCTTTCCCTCCTCAATATGGCCAAATGCCTTATCTTTCTCCTGCTATGTAGCTATTTCTCTTTAGTGTGTGCATGATTTCCAGGGGATACTCCTATGGTTGTGACCAGATCAGCCAGCTGAATGTCATAGAATATGAGTTCTCTGATTGAGACGAGGAAGCAGGGAAAGCCATCAGGAAGGTGAATCAATCAGGGATCACTGGCTGACAATAATAAAGAGGAGTGTCAGAGAATCTGACGTTCTGATAGCTGAATAAAGGATGACTTCGAGTTGACCATCACCCTCAGGGTAGTTATTTCACACACGTGTCCAATGACATTTGAACGTTATTGCATACGCTTTCCATTGTTGTCAAGCATCTCTGTGCACAGTGGAATATGAATGATAAGGTGAACGTGGGAGAAATGTTGGTTTACATTTGCAGAAGTGTTGATAGAATGGAAAAAGATTTTGTGAATGGGATTGATTTTGACTTTGAGGGATGCTTGAATTTATTGAGTTGATGATGGACTATTTTTCCGCAATGACGTTTTGTCTGATTACTTGAATGATAAATAGAAGTGGTATCATTGGTAAATTCTGAATATTCTCCTGATTTAAAATGTGGTAGAGGTATTCGAATAGGGATAACCAACTGACACAGAAATTCCCAGATACCTTAATATGTTTGTTGAATCCTTGGTATCTGCTAAAAGAGGAAGATAAAGAGAACCTGAGAGGTGAGTGAGATGATTTAGTAAACAGTACAACGTTGCCTGCGTGTGTGGGATTTGGACTTTCTCTTCAAAACTCACTCTGATGAATTTCACTCTCTCCATTATTTTGGGGTCAGTGCATGCTATCGATTTTACTCTTCGTGATGTGACCCCAGGAAATCTGGTAATAGTTCTCCTGGAAGTTCCTTCCTCAGGGAGTAATAAAAATCCTGGGTATTTGAGAATTATTTCCCACAGCTACAGAGCGCTCCCTTTACCTGTTGTGTCCTCTCCATTTATTTCAGACAGCTCCAGGCAACTAGGCTCCGATTTGACCTCAGATTGAGCGCAGCCCCCAGATTACAGAGCTGGTCAGGTAAGATCTGTTTCCCTGACACTTACTGAATGGTATGGTTATCCAGAACAGCTGCATCTGACATGGGGATTGTGAGCAACACTAACAGGAACAGGCAGTGTGACCTCATTTTCAGCTTTGTCAGCATCCTTGAATCGTACCGTAGGGAACACACAAGAAAAACTGGAAAGGATGAACAAAAACAACTTGTTCAATTCATAACTACATTGGCGAGACAGTGAAAGAGGTGCAGTGATACACATGTCAGTAAACAAAAAATGTCTCTCTATCGTCCTCGGTGGTGCTTACCCATCAATTAAGCAGAAGCTCTGGTTATCTCGCATGGGCGTGAGTTTCAGATGAATATTGGCGCTTCCTTTAGGAGTTATAGGGTCTAGCAAACCTTTTAGAATAGGTGCAATAGGCCCACGGCTCTCTTGGGGATAGTTAGAGGAGAGGTGTACTCAGATCCAAGCACAACGGACCATGAAAATGTCTACAACAATGTGCACTTACACAGTACCTTTAAAGGATTGACACGTCCCATGGGATATTGCACAGGTTCCCAATATGACACACTGATCACAAACTGACACTGGTGTAGATCCAGTTATTCACAACATGTATCAGCAATTTGGACGGGTGAGACAAATGTAAAATATGCAGGTTTGATGATAATTTGTGACCGACTTAGAGGAGGTCAGGAGGCTTTGGAAGGATATCAACAAGTTAAGAAAATTGTTAAACCCATGGAAGGGGCAAATGTGAAATTGCCCTTGCCAGTAGGGAGTAAGGGACAGAATTGCAGAAAATTATTCAAATAGTGATGGAATGGGGTAATATTGGCATAGAGCCATAGAGTTGTACAATCAGTCCATGCCAACCAGATATCCCAACTCAAACCTCATCCCACCTGCCAGCAGCCGGCCCATAACCCTCCAAGCCCTTCCTACTCGTGTACCCATCCAGAAGCTTTTTAAGTGTTGGAATTGTACCAGCCTCCACCACTTCCTCTGGCAGCTCATTCCATGTCCGTACCACCTATGCGTGAAAGAGTTGCCCATGAGGTCTCTTTTATATCGTTCCCACTCCTTCCCCCAAACCTTAATAAGGAGAGGAGGGACAGGCTGGGATATTTATTTATTGCAGCACAGGAGGTTGAGGGGTGACATTATAAATCAGGAAGAACGTGGATGAGGTGAATAGCAAAGGTAAATTCCCTCGGGAAGGGGAGTATAAAACTAGAGGGCAAAGTGTTTAGGTGAGAGGGGAGAGATTTAAAAGGGAGCTGCGTGCTACATTTTTACACAGAGAATGGTTCATGTGTGGATTGAGCAACCAGAGGAAGAGGGAGATTCAGGTACAGTAACAACATTGAAATGAACTTTAGACAGATGCATGAATCGGAAAGATTCAGAGCGATATGGACCACATGCAGCGAAATGGAACTAGTTTACTTTGGGGAACCTGATCAATATGCACCGGCTGCACCGAAGTGGGAAAGAGGAATAGAGGGAGAGACACAACGAGAGAGACATTGAGAGAGAAAGGGAGAGTTACAGAGACAGAGACACAGAAAGGCAGAGATAGAGTGTGTTTGTGTGTGCGAGATAGACAGGGTGAGCTAGAGATACTGTGAAGGATAGACATCGAGAGAGATAATGAGATGGAGAGAGCAAGTCAGAGGCAGAGTAGAAACAGGGATACACAAGAAGAGAGAGATAGCGAGAGAACCATGGGGGCAGGGAAGCAAGAAAGAGGAATAGAAAGTATCAGTGAGAGAAAGAGAGAGACAACATGCGTGTGAAAGTGCAATACTGTGAGGGAGAAAGCAAGACAGTCTGATAGAGGGGAATTGACAGATACAGTGAGAGACACAAAACGAGAGAAAGTGGGAGACAGTAACAGAGAGGGAGAGAGAGAGACTGTGGGAATGAGAAATACAGTAGGGGAGAGAGAGGGAGAGGGAGAATGAGGGAGTGAGAGTCAGTTAGACCGAGAGAGGGGGAGAGGTGCTGCGACAGAAAGAGAGAGAGGCAGAGTCAGTGACAGAGAGAGATAGAGACAGAAAGAACGAGAGAGAGAGACACAATGAGCAGACATAGGGAAATAATGAGAAAGATGGACAGAGAGATCGATAGTGAGAGAGAGAGAGAGAGTATAAGAGAGGCAGTTCAAGATAGAGGGAGATAATGGACAGAGATATTGTGAAGGACAGAAAAAGAAAACGTAAGAGAGACTGAGGAATTCAGAAACAGAGAGTCGACAGAGAGAGAGAGACACAAGGTAGCAGGGATGGGGGAAATTAGCAAGTTAAAGGAACAGAGACAGACCCAGTGAGAGAGAGAGAGAGAGAGAGAGAGAGAGAGAACGAGAGTCGTTGAGGAAGACAAGACAGTAAGAGAGAAAAGAATAATGACAGAGACAGTGAGAGTAACAGAGGGAGACACAGAGGAAGAGAGACAGTGGAAGAGAGAGACAAGTGTGCGAAAGAGGGAGTCTTTCCAGCTGACATCTCGCAAGTGGTCAACCTGACAGTGAAGCATTGCCTCACCGTTCCTGATAATGTCACAGTCGGTATACTCTGTAGTTTGGGTACAAAGAACAAAGAACAACGAAAATGTACAGCCCAGGAACAGGTCCTTCGGCCCTCCAAGCCTCACCCGATACAGATCTACTGTCTAAACCTTGGGCAACAGTTGAAAGACCATTTTCTAAGCATTAATAAAGACGCGATTTTATGAATATTGTAGACAATATTGTATTATGTTGCACACTTGATGATGTGTCACAAAAACAACGTCCGTGCGGTCATGTTTCATGTATCAAAGTACCAAATGAAAGTAGACATATCATTACCTGAATCAAGCTACCAGACAAGTGAACTCTTACGAAGTGCTTGGAACGCACAGAGATTGGTATTCAATTGTACGCAGTGCTGAAGGTTTTTAAGATATACATGAAACCAATTTCCAAGTGCGGTTGTAGGAAAGGAATGCAATCATTATGAAGATAGATTGAATCACCTGGGGCGGTGGTCCTTGGCGGTGAAAGGGCCGATAGATCATGCAATATATGTTTTATAAACCCATGGTTTCACTCGACAGAGATGACAGCGAAAAGCAGTTGCTGCATACATTGGGAAAGGAATGATGAAGCACGCATTCACAGTGGTTTGCAAAATAAGCAAAACTTTGACTCATTCAACATTTCCAAAGCACCACTGGATGGCAGAGTCAACCAAAGCTTCTGGAATGATATTGAGCTGCAGTTGACCATCTCACACAACAAAAGTCATTTTTATTTAGAGCTGGGGCAATTTCTATTCAGGAGATGAAAAGTCATGCAAACGATTGATTGTGCCATGTGGAAAGACATCAGATTTGGAGTTGTGTACACAGTGACAGTCAAAGACTCCAAATGCCTGAACGGTGCCAGGAAATCCTGTCACTTGCAACCTACTAGAATTTATTTCAATTGATTAAACAGGTGGAACATTAACCTCTTACTTCAGGGAATTCTGTTCAATGTCCAATCAAATCACAGCTCAGGAGTACGTTTGCTCAGTCACGGCTAATGATAGTCAAAAGGTCATACAGCACATCGGTCTAACCCGTCCATATCGAACATAATCCCAAACGAAACTGGTCTCACCTGTCAGCTGCTGGCCCGTATCTCACCTGATCATGCTGTTGCCTGAGTGCCTTCTCATTGTTGTAACAATGCACACATCTTCCACACTTCATTCCACAGGCAAACGAACGTCTCTGTTAAAAAGCGTCTCATGTCTTCTTTTTAAAATGTTTTTCTTTCCATCAAAAGAACATGCTGCCTGGTCTAAAAATCGCCCACCCTGTGGAAAAGTGATGTTGCATTAATTTATCTGTAACCTCATTACTCTATCAATAATGTCATTTCTCAACTTCCTACCCACTATAAAAAAGTTCGAGCCTAAACAGATCTTCTTTAAAACTAAAAATTTCCATAACTGGTTCAATCCTGATAACTCTTTTCTAATCCCTTTCTATTTTCATAGTACCCTTCCTATAACAGGTGTAGTATTCAATTTCATCACGACATTCTAATGTTTTCCTTACTGAGGTGCCATAAAGTTATTTCTTGGTGTTTAATTTACATTGTTGATGTAAGGGAATTCTTATCACACGGACGTATGAGAGATCAATTATGTACTCTGATGACACATCTTCATTGTGATTCAATTAGTATCCATCAGAATCTCTGAGCAACGTGATCTGATTCATGAAATGCATATTTTGACCAAAATATAATCCGACAACCCGTTACAAAATGTTCCTATTTGATGCCCCATACGCTTTGTAAGCCACCCCCGTCAAGGTTTTCTGTCAAACCTCGCTGCTTCCCTATCACAACAAACCACGTGTTTGTCATAGTGGAAATGTGACGAGGATCGAACAGACTAATCAACTCATTCATGATGAAGGACTTATATCTGAAACTTAGATTCACCTGCTCTTCGAATGCTGCCTGACTGGCTGTGCTTTTCTAGTGCCACACTCTTCAAAGCTGATCTCAAGCATCTGCAAGTCCTCACTTTCTCCAGACTAATCAGTGCGAAAATTGGATTGTTGTATATTTAATTGTTGTAGATTTAATTCCAGAGAAATTCCAATAACCAGCATTGATCATCTTGAATCTTGCAAACATTGCACAGCTCGTGGCCATTTGTATCCAACTGGATATTCCCCAATGATGCTGAGCCCACAAACATGTTCAGTGAAACAAAAATGCCAGGGCATAGAAGACTGAAATGAGGAGGAATTTATTTATTCATGACTGCATGCAACACAGTAAGATAGTCCATATCAGGAAAAGGAACAAAATGACTGAAAGTATTTTATTGTTATTTGGAAAAGCATTAAAAAAGGGCAGGCTGCACCGTAACACGTCATATTTTGGTAAAGTAATGTTTGAAAACCTATGGTTATTACCAGTCTGATCCTGTCAGTAACAATGCTCCATTCCTGATGAAGGGCTTTTGCCCGTCGTCGATTTTACTGCTCCTCGGATGCTGCCTGAACTGCTGTGCTCTTCAAGCACCACTAATCCAGAATGCGCCATTCAAAGCTGATTAGCAGCAACTTCAATTCAATTAAGATTTGAAATTAGTAAAGCATGCAACATTGAATGTCATTCATAAAACAGTAATTCCAAGACTGGGAATTATATTGGAATGAATGGCATTCTTCAACTACCCACTTTCTGCCGACAATGCTACAATAAAGCACATGCAAGCACGCAGCTTTAAATGGGTGACACCTTATTTGTAACATGTGCCTCCCTGATGTACATTCATTCACATTAATGAACGAGACTGAATCTCGTTCTCGGAAACTCAAGGAGTATTCGGTTGACCAGAACATCACAGTTCGCTTGGACAACATGAGCTTTGGTCAGTAATATCAGACCATAACACATTAAATAGGTTGAAGCATTGCCACTTTACGAAAAACTGATCCAGTCTTTGATAATATTTAGTCTCCTTACTTGACCAGACAGTTTTATTCCACACATTTGAATTAGTATTTATTGTGGCAATTATTTCCACAAAATCTCCACTCAACTATTCTACTCAAATAAGAAAATTAGCAATTTTAACAAAAGGATATTTTACAATTCGTTTCAATTGCTCTCTGAACTTCGTTTGAGTCACGGCATAAATGCATGTGTTAGTGCAGCAACTGAGCTGCTGTAGCATGAATCCAATTTGTATTCCAACATATGGTGGGTGAACAGAAACATACCCGAAATTCGACATTCTGTTTACAATAGAGAACACCATTATTAAGGACCATAATAGTACAAAGTTCGCTGAAATAAGAAACAGTAGAAAAATAGATTTTTTTCTGTTTTCCATTTCTGTGTCTCTGGGCCTGTCCTTACTGCTCTGGTCACGTAGTCTCCTACGAGCTTTGCTAGCCAGTAAAATATGTCTGACTGTGGAAATGTTTAATATCAGAATCAGTAGAAAAGGAACACCTGGTGTGAGAATGTGATGAATGAACTCGACTATAAGCCAGATCTTAGAAAATGCAACTCTAGCAGTGACATCACAAAACCAGGGAATATTAACCAAAATATATTTATCTGTCAACACAAAATACCAAAATATATTCTTCAAACAACTAATCACAGCCACAGTTCCAAGTGGAACTGCCACCATGTTCTCTCGACAATATTTATTTTTCAGCTTTGGGCAACAAATGACCACAAATCGATCAAATGTGAAACAGACGGTGAACCACACGGAACAGTCAGTGGCTGCATAAAGGATGACTGCATGGATATTGCACACAGGAATATTCATCATGAAAATAAACTTCTCCCTATGAACAATAGGAATATGCCTTAATATTAGATCGAAGATAACAACCAGCAGATCTGCCACTGCCATGGCGACGAGGTAGTGGGTTATATAATTGGAGAGACCACACTTCCTCCGATATAAGATGTAAATCGCCAGTATGTTTACTGTGAGGAAATGAAATTCAACAGGAAGATGCGTGTAAGAATCGTGTTAAATATGCAATTTTCATTCACTGCTTTATGAGTTATGTCATGCTGTTCAACACTTTTATTATGCATTGAATTTGCAAGAAATGTCTGAAAGCATTAAAATTAATCATGCAACCAATTGACTAGTACCTCTAACTTATCTGAAATGTCCAACACTTTGGACAGTTGTGCACAAATATTTCAAAAGTCGAACTTCGAGGTTTGCAGATGATAGAGATTTTGATATACAATCGACAAAGATGACATAAATTTGCTTCAGCTCTTTGTCGCTGACATAAAATTGAAAGATTGACATTAAATGCTGACATTAAATAGATGCTGACATTTGATACCACGATGTGTGACTTATCTCTCTTGGAGGAATAAAGAGGAGGAATATGAGCAAGATTCGTTCTCCAAATAAGTGTCGGGGAAAAAGAGCACAGGTGCGCTTAATCCTCTAACGTTCCAAGTCACATTAATTCGTTCAGTAAATGTACTCATGACCTGTAATGAATAAGACGAGGGAGAGCCCTCAATACCAGGGTAGTTATACTGAAAATTCCAAAATGGTCAAAATTGTGTGTCCAATTGACATGATTGCATTTTACATTAGAAACGAAATCTCTGAGAATAACACAAGGGTTTAGAGAATTCAAGAAATGTTACATTTTCGAAATGGTTTTCGAAACCACAACATATGCAAAATAAGACTCCCTCGACCTTTTTCAAGTTCCTTCCTATTTAAAGAGAAACTTGAAAATGCGATGAAAAAATATTGAATTTAACATTGAAAAGGGGAAATCAGACGTGCTTCCAGAGTGTTTACATTAAAGCCTTATGAAAAGCACTGCAACCAGAGCATAGGTGTCTGACTAAAAAAAAAACCTTCCAAGTAATGTGGACTGAAGTTACACTGTAGTTTGTCAGCTGTTGAACTGCAATGTGGAAACACACGGAACCGAATCAGGAATGGACCATTCGGTCTCTGTTTTGGCATTAGATAGGGTCGTTACTGATCGGACTGTGGCATTTCCATTCATAATTTCCCCTCTACCTCCTAGCAGCATGTGACTGAGTTGTTGCTTCGGAATCCATGGAGCTTCGCCTTACCTTGAAAGAAATAACACTGTGTCGAAAGTTGTTAGGAACAGTGAGTTTGCAATATCCTCGATACTCTGACACAAAATAGAACACTCTCGTTCCTTTATAAATTGCTAACTCCTTCATATTGCACCTTTTCACTTTGTTCTCATCATCACCTAGAATGAAACATCCGTTCAATATCCAATCAATCAAATCCATTTCAGCATCTTGCATCCTTCTGTCTGATTATCCCACGACCCTCTAATTTCTATGAAATTCTGATCCTTTCTGGGGATAAAGCTGGAATCAAAGTTGTCATCTTCCAAATATGTACAATGATATTCAATGTTCTTCTGCTCCTCATCCGTTATTATAGTGTGTGCACAAGGAGTAGACCAGCTATAGTATTTCAGTGGAGTAAATCAAAAGAAAGATAAAATGACAAGTGGCAGATTCATAAAATTATGAATATCATTTCATCCTTCATTCTCCCTTCTGAATTCTTTATAAGATAACACAAAAGAGGAACAACAGTACGATGTTCAACTCTTCCCGCCTATTTTGCTGTTCTATAAGTTCATTGCCCTAATGAAATTCGTCACGTCCTCTTTTGTCCTTTCACCATAACCCTTGCTTCCCCGACACGGAAGGAATGTACTTATTTCAACCTTCATGCCCAAAGCCTGTGCTCCGACAGTTCTCTCTGGCAAATCCTTCCAAAAACCCACAAATAGCTGAGAGAAGACAATCCTCCCCATCTCAATCTTGAAATACAGAACATAGCACATAAACATTACAGCACATTACAGGCCCTCCGGTACTCCATGTTGAACGGAACTATGGATAAATCAGAAGCCTATCTATCCTCACTATTCAATTTTTGTGCATACAATATCCATTTGAATGCAATTACAATTGGTGAGTCTACTATTGTTGCAGACAGTGCATTCCACGCCCATACTACTATCTGACTAAAGAAACTGCCTTGGACATCTGTCCTATAGATATCAGCCCTCAGTGGAAAGCTATACCCCCTCTTGCTGGCTATCTTCATCGAAGGAAAAAAGGCTCTCACTATCTACGCTCTCTAACCTCTGATTAACTTAAATGTCTCAATTACGTCACCTCTCAATCTTCTCTCTAAAGAAAAGAACCTCAAGTCCCACAGCCTTTACTCAGAAGACATTCTCTCCTTACCAGACAAGATTCTATAAAATCTCCTCTGAACCGTTTCCAATGCTTCCACAACCTTCCAAAAATGTAGTGATCAGAACAGTGCACAATACATCAAGTGCGGCCGTACTGGAGATTTGTACACCTGCAGCATGACCTTGTGGCACTGGAATTCAATCCCTTTACCAATAAAAGTAAACACATAATATGCAATCTTAAAAAAAAACCTATGAACCTCGGGTTTTCAAGGGTTTATGCATATGAAGATTGAGATCTCCCTGCCCATCTACACTACCAAGAATCTTACCATAAGCTCAGTACCTGTAACCTTTATTCCTGTTGCTCCCAAACACATCCTTGCGGTACATCACTGAACTCCAAGATGAGCCTTTTCCGTCAACCACCAGCCTCTGTCTTCTCTCAGCTACCGAATTTCTGATTCAATGATTGCTAAATCACCTTCAATCCCATGCTTCCCGATTTTGTGCAATAGCTTATCATGCGGAACCTTTTCAAACTGAAATCCAGATCATCCATATGAAATGCTTTACCATCGTCCAACTGTTCAGGTGCCACCTCAAAGAACTCAATGAGATTTGTGCGGCATGACCTAACCTTCATAAAACGGTGTTGACTATGACGAATCAACTTATTCCTCTCTAGATGTTTATAAATCCTATCTCTTATATCCTTCCCCAACCAATACTTTACCCAAAAACGAAGTAAGGCTCATTGGTCTATAATTTCCAGGATTGTCTCTACTCCCCTTCTTCAACAAGTGACAACATTTGTTATCCTCCAGTCTTCTGGCACCATTCCTGTAGACAATAACGACATAAAGATGAATTCAAAAGACCCTACAATCGCCTCCTTGTTTTCCCATCAAATACTAGGATAAATACATTTCGGCCCAAGGAACGTATCAATGTTCACACTTTCCAGAATTGCTAACACTTCCTGCTTGTGGATTCCAATCCCATCTAGTCTTGTAGCCCATATCTTAGTATTTTCTTCCACAGAATTGTCTTTGTCCAGTGAGAATAATGATGAAATTGACTTAAATCGGCTCTCTGTAATTCTGATAATGTGCTCACTGCTCCCAGAAATTCTCATGAAGTGGTAACATCCTCTCAGTACTTACATTGTTATGCCCTAAAGTTTGTTTGTGTTTCAACCAGATCATGTCGCAACACTGTGTGCCGATCTGGTAACCCTGTTATAGGTAAGATATTATTGAACTAGAGAGTGTACAGAAAAGATTTATCAGCAATTCAAGGGAATAAAGACTCTGACTTATGAAACTAAATCTGGGAACACTGTGACTGTTTTCACAGGTCGGAGCTAATGGGTGACCACATTACGTTTTTGTAAAATCGTGAGGGTCATCGATAAGGTGAATGATAAGGCCATTTTCCTTCGGGTGGGGGAGTTCAAAACGAGAGGCCGCATATTGAAGGTGAAGGAGAAGATTTATAAAAGTAAAAAGGGCACCTTGAAGAGAATTGTTCGTGTGTGAAGTGAACTGTCCGAGAAAATAATGTGTGTCGTTTAATATATTTGCATCATTTGTGAATCGGAAGGTTCTGGAGGAACATAGACCAAGCGCAGACAGATGGGCAGTTTAGGTTGAGAACATCGTAGGGCGGGATTGGTTGTACCAAAAAGTGTCTGTTTCCACTAGTGTGACTCTGTGACTCTGTGAGTACAATCGCAATCTCTTCAAGCTTTGCTCAGAAAACAATCCCTCCTGGTCGGCAGTTTTGCTACTGAACGATCTCTGAACTGGCTCCAATAAAGCAATGATTTTCATTTAACAATTGGACAAAATCTGCCCCCATCAGCCCCCAGTGTAGTCGCACTGACAAAATGTGGCATGCATCAGAGCCAGATTAACGTTGTAGCTCCAGACCATAGTTGAGCAAGTCTGTTTCCCTTTTCGCACAACTTTGAGGTCTAGATCCTGATAACACTAAAGAAATCCCTGTACTTTCATTGGGAAGTGCAGGCAGAATATGTTGGAACAAAAATGATGTCTTAATGACGACAATTGTAGATGCATTTGCTGTTAAGGTTTGACAGGAGGCTCGTAGAGAAGACAGAAGCATTTCCCACAAACATAACTACTTTACTTTATCAAACGATTCGCGTCTCGATCCAAGGCAAACTCTGACAATGCCGTTTCATACAGTGATGTGTAATTTGTTGATTTCCTCTCCTGATAGGATAGAATTGAGATCTAATGAATAAAGTTTGAACCTGCAGGCCAGGAATGTACCATTCTTGTTGCAATATTGATGAGAGGTGATCGAGACTGAACCGTTTTCAGACTTCCAAAAACATTTCCTGAAGAAATACCTCAAAACATTATGGGATTGTTTAATCGGTAATTTTCAGCACATTTTCACCTCAAAATTCTCTGATGCAGTGTGAAGTTAAGCATGTTTGGTTGTTCATACTACAAAAGTATGAGATATGCCTGAAGTAATTTTGATGTAAATACCAATAATCTTGAGCTGAAAATCCATCAAAGTGGAGCTGAGTGATTGCGTTCATGTATGTGTCATTCATGAGCAGCAGTGACTTACTTGTTGATCTCCAACATTCATGACTAGGAATTTTGCAGTATTTGATAGGCACGAATGAATGTTTTCAAATATAAGGCACTGTCAAAATTGAAAAGCTTTGGAAGTCATGAGGAAGGGTCCTGCTCGAAACGTCGATTCCCTTGTACCTTGATACTGCCTGACCTGTTTTGCCTTTTCAAGCGCCTGGCTTTTCAACTCTGATGCTTTGGAAGAGAATAGTATAACATGCTAAGCATAGACAGGAAAGTGCAGATCAGCACAGTAGGATGCACTACGATTTCCATTTCACTTTCTACTGAAAACAAATATCTGTAGGCTGTTCACATGTTGGATTTTCGTAAATTAAAAAAAAAACAATTTCAACTTTTGGGAAAGTAATCTACCTTGCTTAACTTTATAGCATCCATTCAACTTCAGAACGTTAATAATGTGCTGACCTTTCATAGAACATAGAACATTACAAGTTAGCACAGGCCTTTTAGACTTCGAGGTTGCACCAAACTGAAGATTTAATCTGAAGTGCATCTAACCAATGCTATTCTGTCTTCATCCATATGTTTATGCAATGAATATTTAAATGCCCGTCAAATTGGTGAATCTCCTTCTGTTGAAGGTAGGGCGTTCCATGCCCGTACTACTCTCTGAGTACAGCAACTACCTCTGACATCTATCCTATACCTATTCCCCTCAGTTCAAAAGATACGTCCCATCACGCTAGTCATCATCTTCCGAGGAAAAAGACTCTCCCAATACACCCTATTTCACACTCTGATTATCTTGTATGTCTCAATTAATTCATCTGTCAACCTTATTCTCTCTAAAGAAAGCAGCATCAATGTCATCAGCCTTTCCCCATAAGATCTTCCCTCCATACCAGGCAACATCCTAATAAATTTCCTCTGAGACATTTCCTAAGCTTTCACATCCTTCCTATAATGAAGCCACCAGAAATGTATGCAATGCTCCAAATGCAGCTGCACCAGAGTTTTTGTAAACGTGAAGCATGATCTTGTGGCTCCAAAACTTAGTCCCTCTACCAATAAAACCAAACAAAACTTCTGCCTTCTTAAAGACCCTATTAACTTGGATAACCACTTTCAGTGTTCGATGTGTATTCACTCCAAGATCTCTCTGCTCACTGACACTACGAAGAATCGTAATATTAGCCCAGTAGTCTTTATTCCTGTTGCTCCTTCAAATGTGAGTCACCTTGCATTTTTTCTCATTAAACTCAATTTGCCACCACTCAGACCAGCTCTTCAGCTTATCTATGCCAGTCTGTAACCTGCAACATCGTTCAGTACTATCCACAACTCCACTGCCCATAGTTCCATCCGCAAATTTACTAACCCATCCTTCTACCTCTCATCCAGGGCATTTGTAAAATTTATAAATCGCATTGAACACAAAACAGAGTGTTGTGGCACATGATTCAGTAACTGAACTCCAGGATGAATATTTCCCATCAACCATCACCCTCTGTCTTCTTCCAGCGAGCCAATTTCTTATCCAATCCCCTAAATCACTTCCAATCCCACACCTCTGTATTTGCACAATAGCCTACCATGGGGAACCTTATTCGACATTTACAGAAATCCATATACCCATGTTAACCACTTTACTGTCAACCATCTGTTTAGTCACCTTCTAAAAGAACGCAATAGTGTTTGTGAGTGACGACCTCGGCTTCACAATATCGTGTTGACTATCCCTAGTCGATTGAGCGCTGCAGCTAGCAACTCAAATAAAGGACAATTAGGGGTGGAGAAGATTGATGGTCTACGCAGTGAATTAGACATTGTGAAAATGAGGACATGGACAGGAAATATATTGGTAGTCTGAGAGTTTGCAGTTGAATTCCTTGGCCAACACCAAATGAAACTGCACATAATGATGGCAGAGGTTATCCAGATACTGTGTAAGTGGTGATGTAAGCATGAGTCAGAAATCTGACGGGGAATCGGAACTCTACTCATATTTAATCTCAATGAAAAGTTTCTCTACAGACACCTCAGACATCACTACTAACCATAGAGTGCACAGAATTCCTAGCTTCAAAAAGCGTTTCTTTTAGATAAATTCGAGAGGACAAAAATGGAATGTCTCCCAATATTTAACTGCTTTGAAACATATTACGCAGAAGCTATTCATGGGCAAGTTAGTTGAAGAGAATTCCGAAGATACAATATCGAACTTTAATGATAACTGTTTTTCACTCCTTCATCTACCGAATATTTCCAGACTTAGTTCCAGATTTGTTAATTTAAGCTTCCATGTTAATGGCATCGAGTCAATAATGAGGCAAGTATACCCATATGCCTTCTTAAACACTTTATACACCTAAGAGCATGCTGTCCACTTGTTCGCTGTTTTGCTCAGTGCTTTATAGGTCGTAACGTTCCTCATTTATCACGTTGCTTTGTTTGCCTTGCACAAGTGTATCATTTCACATTTATAGCATGAATTTTCGGATGGATGCAGATGGATAGTGATAACAAACAGAACGGAAGGTTAGAATACACGAGCATTGCACTTTCTCGGTCAGCAGTGATTTCTACAGCTTCATAATTGGGTGTTGGAACTTTCAAAAAAGCTCAACAAACATGCTTTGTTAATTTAACACCTTGGTACATACTCACCGGGAACACCAATAATTGCCAGGATGGGATAATAACATTTCTCAATAATTTTAGGCATTTGTTCAACCTGAGAACTTGCAGAATCGCTGTAATTCTCGCTTGAGAACTCCGAGTCCATTAATGTGAAATTCCAATTGAGATTCATTTATGATACAAACCACTGCAAATAAATGTGTCACAAAAATTGTCAGCTCCTTGTCAAATTGTATCTGCGTCAATCGACATAGGTCGACCCAGTTCAATCCCTGCTTATACTTGTAACTCACATTTTCTTCAGGAGAAACTCGAGTACAGTTTGAATGTGTCGAAGTGGCTTAAATATACGCGATCAGAAAATGAGTTGCAGCTCACTACGTCTCATTGCCTGAAAATATGACTCCTCTGTCTGCGGTTCATATTACTGGTTGTTTGAAGATTACTTATCCGCCTTTCGAGTTTATTCCAAAAGTTCAATCGGGCATGTCAGCTTAGGCTCCAGAGGTATAATTATCTTCTCTCCACTGCCTTGCTGTGCCATCCAAATATTTTGTTCTCCGATCCCATAGTTCGAACATTGTAATATATTGCTTCCAAATTCCACCCTATCTGTTCCTGCTCCTATATACGCTCCCTCTTTCTGTGATGTCACTGAATTCTGATCTTCACAATAACATTAAAGCTTGAAGTTTTGAAAGGAGTCCCTTATCAACCCGAGTGAAAATGTCAAGTGACACAATCAGGGTACTGAGAGACTGATATTATTTCTGGCCATTGAACAAACATGTCGAGTTAACTCATGTCCAACCATTACTTAATCTACTACTACTTAATTTCCTACTTTCTGTACTACCTGTGAAAGACAATTATTGCAGAGAAAGCAAAATATGAATGATTCGATATAATCTTCAGAATAATTAAAGTTTCCCTTTGTGTGAGAGTAGTGTATTTGTAAAAGTAGAAAGCTCGAAAGCGAAATGAGATATATCAGATACGTAACTATTGCAATTTTGATAAAGTACTTGTACAAAGAGCCAATATCAAACAGGGGACCAAAACAATTACTACTTGCAATAATCAACAATGTAAAAAGAACAGGAGAGAATAAATAACCAACCATGCGGGCTTTTTCTGGAGGCTGGGCCTGAAAAACACAACTGGAGCTACTGATTGCCTTGATGAAGAGCATTAATGAATGACAAGGTCCTAATAATACTCAGGCTATCCAACAAAAGAAGTTAGATTAATGCAGTATGTCAACAATCCATTGTTCCAAGAGTCGGAGCACTGCGTCAATTCCTCCAAAAGTATACTTGGAGACCATCTACAAATGCAGACACAATCTTCGGTTCTGCCAGTGAACGCCAAAAAACTGAAACCCGACTGCAAATACTGACATACTCACTGTCAACAAGCATTCAATGAGGTACTGGAGTGAACAAACCATAGACATTTAATTTAGGTCAAATTGCCGGAGAAGTAAATCCAGAATTTCCTGCATGTCTGGGAATATTCAGGAGTGGAATGAAATGTAGAAACTAATCTCAAAGGTACAGAGGTGGCAAGATAACAAAGGGAGGCCCAAACAAGTATACAACGTGCGGAGAGATCTCACGGAATAAATTAGGAGAGCAAAAAAGCACCAGGAGTAAATGCTGGTGGATAAGAATAGGTACTCTCTGAAGATGACAGTGGAGTTGGAGGTCCTCTGCTCGACAGTCCCTTTCTCTTTACCTTACTTTTCTCTCTTCTTCCAACCTTTTCTGTCCTTCTCACGCAACTGTCCCTGGAAAGTGGGTAGGGCCGTGTTTCACAGCAGTGTGCAGAAAGTGGGCCATATCCCACAGTGGAATGCAACAATTACGGGCTGACTCCAGTGGTGGAGCGGAACGGGCATGGACCAATTCCATTCGCGGAGCAGACTGAACACGGGTAGTGCTGAGCCAAAGAGCGAGCACGGGCTGAGCCCAGCAGCGGAGCAGAATGAGCAAAGGTTGAGCGCAGCCGCAGAACGAACATGGTCTGAGTCCTGCAGTGGAACAAACATGGGTCGAGACCTGCAGTGGAACAAACACAGACTGAGGCCTGCAGCAGCACAAACACGGGCCGAGTCCTGAAGTGGAACAAACACTCGCCTCGTCCTGAAGTGGAACAAACACGGGCTGAGACCTGCAGGGGAGCAAACATGGGACGAGCCCAGCAGTGGAACAAACACAGGCTGAGGCCTGCAGTGGAACAAACATGGGCTGAGCCCAGCAGTCGAATAAACATAGTTCGAGGCCTGCACTGGAATAAACACAGGCCAAGACTTGCCACAGAACAAACACGGGCTGAGTCCTGCGGTGGAACATACATGGGCTGAGCCCCGCAGTGGAAAAAAAACACAGTTCGAGGCCTGCAGTGGAACAAACACGGGCTGAGTCCTGCAGTGGAATAAACATAAGGCGAGTCTTGTATTGGAACAAACGTAGGCTGAGTCTTGCAGTGGAACCAACATGGGCTGAGTCCTGTGGTGGAACAAACAGGAGCCGTGTCCTGTGGTGGAACAAAGAGAGGCTGATTACTGTAGTGGATCAAATATGGGCCAAGCCCTGCAAAGGCAGTGTAGCGACTGAACGATTCTCAGAGCAGCGAAGGTGTGAGTCCTGCATTGATAACGGCAGATGGAGGCAATATGGCTTCCTGCTCGGTCTGGAACTGATAGACATAATGTCATTTGTCATCATTCAGGAATTTTTCACTCTTTCTAACTAATTTATGTTGTTTTTTTACGCTACAATAACACGCTACAATAACACTCTGCAAGATTTCTGGATTGGTACTTGTGCCTCAGATGCTGCCAATAAAGTAGTCATTGTACGCCTGGACTTGTGCACTCATTGACATAGGACAAGAAAGGGTATTCAATTATTAAATCCCAAGATTAATAAAAATACAAGTGTATGATTGAGATCAAAATTCTTAGGGAAAGAGGTGGATGTATTCAGGAAGAAGGGCTTGAACTATGCATGAAGACAAATGACATTGATAGAAACTTAAATTAATACTTCAAATTTGTTCTTACTCGGTAGTACGGAGAATGAAGGACACATTTAAAGTAGTTGGACTGTGAAGTTCTGAAACAGTGTGATGCATAAAGCAAGGAAATGTTGGATGTTTTGGTGGAATTTAACGTGGGCACGGCCTAATGCTGAATGAGGTATATACCAGGCTGGTAGGGGAGATGATGGATGAAATTAAAGGGAAATTGTCCTGAATGTTTTAGTCCAATTTGGCCACAGGTAATGTACCAGAGTTCTGGGGTACAGCTTACATGATTCAACACTACAGGATGGGAGTGGAGATTGGCCAGAGAATTATAGGTCAGTGAGTCAATCATCTGTAGTAGGGATACCCTTCAGAAAATCATTGAAAAAGGAAGTTAATCTCTATTGCGGTAGAATGGTCAACGTTATGCCATTGTTTAAGAAAGTGCTCAGGGCAAGCTAGGGAAATAAAAACCTGTGAGCCTGACGTCGGTGATGGGCAAGTTGTTGGAGGGAGTCCTGAGGGACAGGACATAAATGTATTTGGAAAAACAAGGACTGTTTAGGGATAGTCAACATGGCTTTGTGCGTGGGAAATCATATCTCACACTATTCATTGAGTTATTTGAAGAAGTAGCGAAGAGGATTGATGAGGACAGAGTGGTGTACGTGGACTTCATGCACTTCAGTAAGGCGTTCGACAAGGTTCCCCGTGGGAGACTGGTTAGCATGGTTACATCTCATGGAATAGAGTGAGAAGTAGCCATTTGGATACAGAGTTGAAAAATGTCGTGCTGGAAAAACACAGCAGGCCAGGCAGCATCAGAGGAACAGGAGAATCGACGTATCGGGCAAAAGCCCTTCTTCAGGAATCAGAACTGGATTCAAGGTAGAAGACAGAGGACAGTGCTGGAGAGTTGTTTTTCAGACTGGAGGCCTGAGACCAGTGGAATACCACAAGGATCGGGGCTCGGTCCACTTCTTTTCATCATTTATATAAATGCTTTGGATGTGATCATAAGAAGGTGTAGTAGACAACGAAGAACGTTGCCTCTAATTGCAACTGGATGTTCATCAGATCGGCTGATGGGCTAAGAGGTGGCTGATGGAGTTTAACTCAGATAAATGCGAGGTGCTGCATTTTGGGAAAGCAAGTCTCAGCAGGACTTATACAAATAATGGTAAAGTCCTAGGGAGTGTTGCTAAACAAAGAGACCTTGAAGTGTAGGTTAATAGCTCCTTGAACGTGGAGTCTTGAGTAGATAAATAGTGAAGATAGTGTTTGGTATGCATTCCTTGATTGGTCAGACTATTGAAGACAGGATATTGGGAAGTCATATTGCAGCCTTCCTGGACATTTGGTAGGCCATTTTGGAATATTGCGAGCAATTCTGGTCTCCTTCCTATCGGAAGGACCTTATGAAACTTGGAAGAATTCAGAAAGAAAATTACAAGTACGTTTCCCGGTTTGGAGCATTTGTGGTACAGGGAGAGTTTGAGTAGGCTGGAGCTGTTTTCCCTGGGGCATCGGAGGTTGAGAGGTGACCTTACACAGATTTACAAAATTATGGGGGCATGGATAGGATAAATATATAAAGACTCGTCCCTTGTGTGGGGGAGTCCAGAACGAAAGGGCATGGGTTTAGGGTGAGAGTGGAAAGATGTAAAAGAGTCCTAAAGGTCTACAATTTTTTGCGCAGACGGTGGTACATGTATGGAATGAGCTGCGAGAGGAAGTGGTGGAGCTTCGTATATTTGCAACATTTAAAAGACATCTGGATGGGTATGTGAATTGGAAGTTTTCGGAAATACATGGTCCGCGTGCTGGCAGGTGGGACTGGATTGGGTTGGGATAACTGGTCAACATGAATAAGTTGAAACGGAGAGTCGTTTTCCCTGCTGTATAACTTCGTAAATCTATGACTCAAAGAGTTGAAACCCAGGAGTTCACTTCAAGCATCAAAGACTTTATTGAAACTGCACCGATGGAAATATACCCTCTGAAAAACGAAAAATATGTTCCCTGAACATTTGCTCCATTCTGCCAGTCCAGCAAAAGGTTACACCCAAAAAGTCAAATTCCCCACCACTTAATGCTGCCTGACTTGTGTTCTTCCAGCATCTGCTTTCCTACCTTAAACATGTACAAACAAATAACATTATTAAATAACTGCATACATAATTAATGAAGAAGGGCTCCTGCCCGAAATGTCGATTCTCCTGCGCCTTGGATGCTGCCTGACTTGCTGCATTTTTCCGGCAACACATTTTCAGCGCTAATTGCATACACAGCCAATTAAGCTAATCACGTGAATTCATGGATTTAGATGAACAGGGTTATGGTCAACCACTGAAGCTCCGTGGGTCCCATAATATTTCCCAGTCTCTTTTCTCTCCGCCTTGGGAATTTTCGTAATGATCACTGTATTCATATATAGTCCTTCTGAGATATTTCCCAGCTGCCCATTTTTTTTATTGACTCGGCTTTCATACCTATATCCTTGGGTGTCATGTCATGTCTTATTTGAATCCAAATTCTATTTGTTTGTGTGTCTAGGATGTAATTCTCCCTCCAATGATATGAGGACTGGTTTTAATATTTTCGACTAGTTTCAATTGAAACTTTTCCTTTAATGCTTTTAATGATTTTCTTTTTTGGAGAGAGGTGAACCTGCAACTACTTGAGAATGTATGTAGACGTTTACAAAACATAATAAATGAAATGGAGAAAGTCGTTGGCTTTTCTCCCTTTAAGTCTACAACAACATTCTGCATGTTCGTCATTGACTGTGAAATTTCTCCCACCCTTGAATATATCTAACAAACTGGCCTCGATAGGTTTCTATGGTATGATATTCCACAGCTCCCTTAATTTAGAAATACTTTATCATCTCAGTCGTGAATTGCTTACCTCTTATTCTTAGACAGTGTTCGCATGTTCTGGACTTCTGCAACATCGAGAACATTTTTCCCGCATTTAGCATTATTAGTGCCATTATGATTTTATATATTTTTATGAGATGTTTCGTTCTTTTGCATTCCAATTTGAAACTACTTATCTTAGAAAGAATGCTTCGGCTATGAAGAGAATGCAACAAAGACTGATTCTTGGGACGACAGGTTAGATGTGTGAAAATGTATTGTATACGTTTGGACTTTATTCACTGGACTTAAGAAAAATGAGAGTGAAGGAGGGATGACATAAAAACACACAAAAATTGAACAGGTTCACACAAGGTAAGTACGGAAAGGATTGATTGCTGGAACCTTTCGGGGGATTGTGATGAAACGTAGTGGTATGTGGAAAACATAACCTGCAATCAGAGGGCCACAGTAAAAAGAAACAGTGCCTGCCTACAATTAGTAGAAATGTCTTCACACAAACAGTGGGGAGTGAAGGTATCACATTTTCTGCCGCAGAGAACGGACAATGATAAAACATTTCATATTTCCAAGCAGGAGTTAGATAAATTTCTTGGGACCAATGTGACCGAATGATATGTGGGTGCAACCGGAGATCTTGAGTTTGAATTGAATAATCGACCATGTTCCCATTGCATAGTGGAGCAGGAACGAATCGTTCAATGAACTCTCCAAGTCCCATTGTCTCGGCTTCCATTTTGTCCATGTTGGGTCGAGAAGCAATGTTGGCACCAGGGATTGAGTTGAGTTTATCTGGGGAGTAGTGTTCTGCTGTTTGTTGGTTTCAAGATGAGCGATCACGCCAAATCCGACGACATCTCCGCCTTAGAGTTTTGTCATGGATGGGGAGCATCCAATCCAGTTGTTGGGGTGGGCAGGGAGGGCAGCTTTTAGTGTTGTTCGGTATGCAGCAATCTTTTTGTTGAGTGTCTAAGAGAGAGTGCTTAGACTTCGTGTCAGTAGGTGACAGGTCGGTTCAGTGTGGGAATGTCCAGTTGACTTGTTGTGTCCTCTTCAAAGGATGGTGGATTCAGATGACATTGCAGGCACACTGATGGTGGACAACAGGACCGTGTATTCATATCTGGGATGGCGGGCCTCAAATGTTTGTTAAGATTTGTTTAATTTGGGGCCTCTCCATTAAGTCGGGTTTATTCCTCTAATTACCTAACAAGAGTTTTGAAGATTAATTGACTTAAGATTCTCATAAAAGCCAACATACTCCATCACCAAGCACCCAACCAATCAAACTCCTTATTTCTGGCCACTTCCCCCTGTGCTACCTTCCGTCACTGGTTTCTGGAACTGAACAAGATTCCTGGCGCAGTGTGTCAGTGAGTGAATACCAAGTAGCTGTGTTTCCTGCATTTTTTTCAGTGGGCTCGGTGAACAGAGAGTTTGAGTCTGCTTCTGACACTGTGATTGTTTGAAGGGGTAATGTCTCTGGAATTTTATTCTGCATTTAAACCCGTGTTGTCCCTTTCCTGGGAGTTTTATATGAGTGAGAATGTTCAGAGACCTTTTGTCTGTATCGAACCACACACTGTACCTTTCTCGGGAGTGCTTTGTAGAGTACATTGTCGATGGAGCATTATTCTGAATCAAAACCATTGCTATCTCTGTCCTAGGTGTGTTTGCAAGAGTAGTGAGGTTTGCTCTAAATTAATTGGACATCATCCCTTCGACTCGCTTTTTGAATCCCTCCATACAGAGATCCAATTCTGACTCTCACTATGAAGGCTGCGTTAGTACAGATCCATTATATAACACTCCCTGTGAGCACCCTGTTAGTACAGGTCCACTGTCTAATTGTCATTGTAAACTCTATGTTAGTACAAACGCATTCGTTGACTCTCCGTGTGAACTTCCTGTCAGGCCAGATTCATGATCTGTCTTGTGAACTCTTTGTTCGAATAACACGTTCGCTGACTCTCCCAGTGAACACTCTGACAGTACAGACCCACACTCTGACTCTCCCTGTGAACTCTCAGACAACACAGACCCACACTCTGACTCTCCCTTTGAACACTCTGACAGCACAGAACTACACTCTGACTCTCCATGCCAACGCTCTGACCTTACAGGGTCACACTAACGATTGCGATTCTGGCCTGTGGAAAATGAGGTCTTCCTCATGGCTATGGCAACGGCAGATGGTATTTGTGGTGATCCCTGACCAGATATTGCGGCATATTCCTATTATTTATGGAGAAGAATTTAATTCCCTGGAGCATCTGGATTTGTACAACATGAACTCCGTCCATGGTTTTGAAAAACAAGAAGTTCACTTGCAATGCCAAAGCATCAAAGGCTACGAGACATCTGCTGGAATACACGATAAGCACAGATGAGTGCTTGTTTTTGACTGTTTCGGATGTTTTAGTGTCAAAGATTTTATTGTTATAGATTTCTATTTCCTGATGACACACAAACAAGCATATAAACTGGACTTTTGTGACGGTGTGGAAGGGAAAATAGGAACCATGATCATTGCCTACCGTTCGCAGGGCTTTCATTCTTCTACCTGTGATGACTTCCTTTTCTTCAATCTCACTTCTCATGGTTGCTCTCACTTCAGTGTTGAAGTCACAGTGCAACTGCTTTATAACCTGCAATATATCTGATTCACTGGTTAAAGACTACAGTAAAAGCTACTGGTGTGGGAACATAAATCAGCTTTCTGGAAGGTGTTAGGCAGGGTTGCAGAGAGAATGACATGACATCTGCTACTTGCTGATGTACAAAGGCACCTGTCACTACCATATACACCCACAAGGTATTCAGCTTGCAAAGTGTTCCGATAGGTACCACTTGCAGCTCGTCACAAATCATACATCATTTTGCGTGCAGCCCCGGTTGCTGATTCATCTGCAAACAGTCTTTCATATGGACACATTACAACCTACTGCCATCAGTATCTACTTAACTAATTTCAGACGAGGAATATTCCCTTCCTTTAGCTTTGCCATCTCCAGACCCCACATCACTCATGAAATGAGTTGCCTTCTGAAAAGGCAACTCATTTTCACTGACATAGTGTTTCCCATGAACAAACGTCTCGATTGTATTCTTCCCAAACTTACCATGGACATTGGTTTCTTTCTGTCTGTCCTTTTATTTATCTCTCTCACTCTCTGTCTGTCTCTCTGTCTCCGTCGTGTTCAGTCCCCTCTCCACTGATCAGTTCCTCCTCCACACACGCTCTCCACTGTCATCTTTATCTGCATTCCCGCACCCAGTCAGCATCATAAATACCACCCTTCTAAAGTGTTTTAGCATCTGATACGGCTCACTGTTCTGACAGATGAACTCTGTCTCTTCACAGATATTGCCGGCCAGACACAGCCTCTCTTACAGTTTCAGCCACTGTTTTGATGTCAAATGCTCATCTGTCAAAATTACTTTGCAAGCTCATTCAGATTTAACCTTGGTTTGCGCTGCTTGTCTTATTTGCATGTCTGCCTCACGAATTTCCTCGCACTCTGCTAGATTTTGCACTATCACGGTCGCAGACTATATCCTTTGACGGTTTGTAAGATTCACATGTCAACGACTTCTGTTTTTGATAACTGAAACATTCTTTTCACAGACGTTCTGTCTGGAATGACATGGAGGAAAAACTCCACATTTTTCTCTTTACTTTTCAGTGTTTGACTACTCAGTTCCCACCATTAGAACATAGAAGATAGAACACAGAATATTGAAGCACAGTACAGGCCCTTTGGCCCTGGATGTTGCGTCGACTTGAGAATTCAATCTCATACCCATCTAACCTACACTATTACATTATCAGCCATATATTTATCCAATGACGATTTAAATGCTTTTAAAGTTAGTGAGTCCACTATTGTTAAAGGCAGGGCAATCCATGGCATTACTATTCTCCAAGTAAACTATCTACTTCTAACATCTGTTATGTATCTATCATCCCTCAATTTAAAGCCTCATGACAGCCATCACAAACCGAGGAATAAGGCTTTCACTGTCTGTCCGATCTTATCATCTTATCATCTTGTATGTCTCTATTAAGTCGCCTCTCATCCTTCTCTCTCACGAAAACAGCCTCAGGTCCCATTGCCTTTGCACATAAGACATTCTCGCCATAACAGGGAATATCCTGGTAAATCTCCTCTGCATCCATTCCAATGCTTCTACATCTTTCCTATAATATGGCGAAAGAACTGTACGCAATACTCCAGGTTCAGGTGCATCAGATTTTTGTACAGCAGGATACCAGCCATACCATTACTATATTAGTAAGCTCGTAGATAATATAAAATGGAAGATTGCTGAATGTTAGTCGGGGTACAGAATTCATCAGCAAGGGCATGGGGGTGAAATTGTATTATAGGCTGCTGAGGGCACTACTGGCATATTACGTGCATATCTGGAATCCGAATTAAAGACTGGATATGATTGCACTAAAGAGGACCACAAGGAGATCTACCAGGATGTCGCTGGGCAGATTTACAAAGAGGCTGTCTCAAATGGAGAGATTTAGTCATGAAGAGAAACTGGAACGCATGACATTCTATATCTTAGTGGAGGAGATTGAGAGATGATGTGATTCAGATATGAAAATATGTGGACAAAACAGATTGTTCCCCAATGTGGAGGTGTCAGAGACCACGGAGGCATGAATTGAAGGTAAGAGCTAGAAGGTTCAAAGGATATGTGAGGTAAAAATGTTTCATACTGAGACTGCTGGGAGTCTGGAAGTCATTAACTGTAAGTTTGTTAGAGGCCGAAACGCTCAATATACTTAAGAAAGTTTGAGAAGTCAACCTAAAATGTTAAGGTATAGTAGGCATAGGGAAAGTTGATGGAAAATGGAACTGAACCAGTTCGTTGGCTGTCTTTGTCATTGCAGAACTTATGGGCAAAAGAGCCTTTCTTCTGTGCTGTGGATCCGAATGACTCTCATTCCATAACTCAGCATACTGACGGACAAAGCTCCAGATATTTGTCTAAGACTGCCATAGCCTTTGGCTTCAACCCATCTGTATCTCAATCTCCCCCATTGCTTGGGCCAACAGTTGTGGAAATAACAGTAACAATTAACGTCATGTAACTTATTTATAGGACATGTAGGAATCCTTTTAACAATCCCTGTATCCTATACTTCGTGACTTGATGAATAAGCATTCCATGGGGTACTCCATCAAATGCTTTGCTGAAGTCCATATACGCCACATTTACTACTCGACCATCTGGACCTGTCTTTATATCCCCTCAAAGAACTCAATAAGCGAGGTGAAGCATGACCTGCTACGGATAAAGCCATGCTGACTGCCTTTAATTACACTATGTTTTGCCATATAGTCATAAATCCTATCCCTCAGAATTCTTTCCAAAACTTTGCTGAACACAGACGTAAGACTGGCTGGTCCTTAATTGCCAGATATTTCCCTATTATCCTCTTGTAAAGAGGAACAAAATTCGATACCTTCCAGACCTCCAGTACGACTTCCGTGGAGAGTGAGAAGGCAAACATCCTCTTCAGCGGCTTAGCAACCTCCTTTCTCGCTTCCCGGAGAAGCTGCTATACAGAACGCAGAGCATGAAACATAGAACATAGAACAGAACAGCACAGTACAGGTCCTTAGTTCTTCGAACTGCTGCCGACATTCCATTGTACACTGTGGTTAAAATAACCTACATATCGAAATTTTAATATTATCAATGCGTCAAGACGATCCACGACGGCCCCAGCAATCGCCTCCCTTGCCTCCCATAGAAGCCTGGGATACGTTTCTTTTGGCACTGGGGGTTCTCCACCATTATACGTGCATACATATTCAATGACTCTTCCTTCTTGATCTTAAAATATTCTAGACCTTCACCTTCTCGGCTGAAATCCATGGCTAAAATTTCCTTCACTTGTGCGAATAAAGATGATAAGTATTCTTTTAAGAACTCACCTATTTTCTCTGTCTCTATGCACAGATTTTCTCTGTGCTTTGTAACTGGCCTCACTCCTAAACTGGAAATTCTTTGACTCCAACTGTACATCTATAAACCTCCTAGTTTTCCTTAATCGTGTCTACCATACATATTTCATGGACATTTTTTGTCCCTCATTTTTAATTACCTCCTTGTACTCTTTATAATTTTGAAGGGATGAGAGTGTTCATTGCACTGTTCGTTCTTTGTCCAACTCACAATTTTGTGTGATCAGTGCTCGTTGGAATTACTGTCATTGTCATTCCCTCTTCAGGGAACACACTGGCGCTGAATTCTCACTCTATCTTTGTTCCGAATGCAATTATCTCCTACCAGTCTAGTTGCAGACCCTGTCTAGTGATCGTCATAATATAATGATAAGGTGGCTTCCGCAAATGTGGACTCTTCACTTCTGCACTGTCCCTTCCTTTTTACATAATGGCTTTGAAACTTAGAGATATGGCCTCTCTTCCCAAAATCCTTATGTCCATCAGGACTCTGTAAAATCCAGCCCTTACCAACTTGGCAATCTGCGAAACCACCTGCAACCTCTGCAGCACATGAAATCACTGTAATAGTCTCCAGTCCTGAAAGAGGTCCTGCATAATGTCCAAAAGCACGCCACTCCATCTACCAACATAGACACATCGCAGTCTGTACAAAATTGTCCAAGTCCTTCAGTGCTTTCTGCCAATCCCACCAGTACAGTATTTTGAAGCTGCTTGATCTCTCCCAGATCTGCAATCTTGCCTACTCTCTACAATTTCCGATACCTGTCAGACATGCTCCTTCACTGCAATGTTATTTACCTCTGTCACTGCAATGTTATTTACCTCTGCTCATCTCCAGTCACTACTCAACTTCCTAGTTCTCGAATATCTCGAAGCTTCCAAAATATTCCATTTGTCTGAGACATCCTCTTGATTGTTATAACGTCTTCCATTCCCTTCAATTTCCTCTACAGCCACAGCCAGCGCACTGAACCCATGCTAACTCGGAAAACTCGTCCAATGTTTACAAACCAGAGAATTACTATTTTCATCCAGTCTCTACAACCACTCGTACCTCTGAAATGGTGTAGGGATTTTCTCATTGCTGCAATCTCCTCCAGTCTCTCAAATGGAAAGCATCTATGTAACATTCTACTGTTTCCGACAGTATTCTCCTCCTTTTCCGATAACCGTCATGAACAGTCTGTCATGATCAAATCTCTGCAGTGGTTTGTATCCTCAAATATAGGAATGGCGTGATAGTTGACTGTTTAGCACAGCAGCCTCATAGTGTCAGGGAACTGGCTCAACCTCAGTCTTGTCTGACTGCCGGTGTGGAATTTACATGTTCTCTCCGTGTCTGTTTTTTCTGGTTCTCTCGTTTCCTTCCACAGACTAAAAACGTGCCTTTTATGTGGCTTTGCCATCATAAATTGACAATAGGTTTTTTTTACGGTAGTTGTGTTAACCATGAGAAATATGGGTTTACATGGATATTTAGGGCAATGCGTCTGGTTGAATTCTCGTCAGAGTTTTCTTGTGGATTTGTTCGCCAGAATGGCCTGTTTTCACGATGTAAATATTCCATTCAGGTATTCCTCTAGTCCTGTCAACCATTTCTGTCTCTTTAACCTTGCCTCATATCCAACATTCTCAATTTTCTGTAATCCCTTACAGCCTCTGAAACACAATACGCTTCTTCAGTCACTACAGGGCTCCATATGACTGTCAACTCATCCTGCCCGAAGAATTCTTCCTGTAAGTGTAACTTTGGCCACTTGTTGGAATATTTCCCATCATTTTTGCCTTTTGCAACTCCGACAATCATTATATCTCTGTAAACTCGTTTGGATTGTCTAAACGTCCCTTTGACAGTCGTGACACCAGACACTATGTCAATATAGCAATTAAATCTTGACAATCTTCCTCCAGCCGTTTAACGCTGGCTATCTGTATAAGCTCTTCCAAACCGACAGCACTCCTGATTCCGTAACCTCCCCAAGTCCACATGATGCATGTGTCGAGAACAGTGGAACCTTCTCCAATAAATATAACCTTTCCGATTCAAGTAAGTCACTGCAGTGGTCCCTATCCGTCAAACCCCTTCTATTATTAAAACCCTCCATGTCTGTTATTCACCTTCAATCCTAACATCCCTCCCGATCTGTGTAACCTTCTCTATTAAAAATGCCTCTGTCTCTTCTTCTGTCCCTATCCGTGTAATTTCTTCCAGAACCAAACATTCTCTTTATCTTTAACTTTTTCAGGCCACAAAACCCTCACTGTCTGGAACCTGATCATCTCCGAGAAACCTCCCTTTAGCTGTAAATTTCTCCATACCCTCAACTCTCCATTAGCTGCCGCAGACCCTGAAGCTCTCCCTATGTCTGAAACCTCTTACATTCACAAGTGCACCATCAGTCTGTGGAGACCCTACAATCGTCCTATCAGTGTAAACCTGTCAGGTCCCTGGAACACTCCCGGTCTGTAAGAACCCACTCCATTTCCAGAACCTGCCCCTGTCCTGATCCAGTTTGTCTAGACTCTCTGTCTACGTAGCATCGTCCCATTGCGATCACCCATTCTGTCAATATGACCTCCAGCAGCCTCTCCATCTCCATCATCATCGCCAGCTCTTACACCACTGTTTGTGCGAATATTACCCTCCCCGGCAATCCCCCAAAAGCATGAAAGTCCTCTAATTTTCACAAAAGTGGATGCGATAGCTTATTGGCATTACCGCTGGGCTGTTCATTCAGACACCCATGTAATATTCTGGGGCCGCGGATTTCAATCCCACAAAGGCAGATGGAGGATTGCGAGTTCAACAAAAATGTGACTTAAGAGCCTAATAATGACCATGAATCCATTGCATTTGTTGGAAACCCACATTTAATTCGCCATTTTCCTCTCGGGAAAAAAAAATGCTGCCATTCTTATCCGATCTGGCCAACATGTGACTACAGAATTAGAGCAATGTGGTTGACTCATAACTGCATATTGGAAATTATGGATGGGCAACAAATGTTGCCCTAGCCATTGATGGCTTCAATCCATTAATGAATTACGAAATAAAATAAAAAAGATGCTCCCTTTACTGTATAAGAAGATCCAACCAAAGTTGCTGTCCCAACATCTGCCAGATTCCATACTTTCTATATATAAATATTCCTCGGAATGTCAACCTTTGTATGTTTATAAACATCTTCAGTCACCACGACCCTCCATACATCTGTTTGTTCTTCCAATCTATACAACTCACTTTATCTCTGCAACCTGCTCTGTTTCCGAATGCACTCCCTGTCCGTTTTAACAACAAACATCTTTTCCCCTGCAAACTACTCTATCACAATAAACATGAGGAGGGGACGGGCATCCTGCAAGACTTTAATGGTTGCTTCATTCACAGAAACTGCAGGATGGGACCAAGAATGTGTTGTTCAAACTGAAGGATGCTACAGTTTAAATATTGGATTCTCTACATTTTTTTGAGCAGTTCATGTGCAAATCTGAGATCTTGCTGAGCTGATTCTGGAGATTCTGCAACTCTCCTTATTCATTAACATCCAACAGCACTGATCACCTCATACCCTCTTTGTTCACGAATACACCATTTAACCTCACTATCATGGAAACGATCTCTTCCTGCATTATTAACGAGACAGTTGGAATACCAGCATTAACTGAAGCGACTATTTGTGATCAAACATACATTATGGAGAGGTAACTGCAGAATGACCATTGCTGGAATGTGAAAATTGAAGGGTTGCTGCGATTTACATCGGATAGGCAAAAAATCCAAATAGTGTCCAGTTGCATTGTGAGGAACGGATGAGGGTAATGCATTCACGAGACTGCCTCATGAAGCTGAAAATCAAAATTTGGATTCAATTTCAGCGAACCAAACGGCAGCAATTGTTGACAGGTCTGGCGTCCAATGCATCAATCATAATGACATTTTGAAAATGGTTACAATCAATACATTGAATGTCATTACAGGAAGCACTGTATAGTAACTGCGTGTGAAAGTAGTCTACATCCCGACTGGAAAACTCATGAGTAGCAGAACTGTTATGGATGGAATTCTTGATTGTCTATGCGATGGTTTTCTGCAATAACATTTCAAGGAGCCATCAAATGAAGACCTATTCTGAACCAAATGCTGTGTCACGAGAAATGTCTAATAATCCCAGTGCGAAAACCATTTATTGAATTTGAAACGGATTCCGCGAAGACCATGAGGTGTAGGCCTGGAATTGGGCCTTTGGCCCACCGAATATGCATCGACATTGTGTTAGACATTGGCTGATCTGATCTTCCTCAACTCTACATTCCTGCCTTTCCCACGTAACCTTTGCTTCCTCAACTAATTGTAATCTGACTTTTGCAGCAGTAAATATACTCGCCAGGTCTCTGCATTAAGAATTGCGGAAAAGATAGATTTTTCAACACTTCGAAGTGCATGGTAAAAGGATGATTTCTTCAAGTGTAGGTCATATTTGACAGCTATGTTACAATTATTTGAGGAGGTACCGGGCAGATATTGCAAAGTAGAGACCGTGGATGTTATCTATCTAGACTTCCGGAAGGCTGCTGCGCCCATGATGTTGGAGGATAGGTAATAGCATGTAGCAACAACTGGCTGTCTGGTAAATGACAGAGAGTGGGGATGAAAGATTCCTTTTTGGGAGGGAAGCTGGAGACTAGTGATGGTCTGCAATGGTCAATATTGTGACCACATCGTTCCATCTTACACGCTAATGATCTTTATGAATTGGCTGAGGGCAGTCTAAATAAGTTTAAAGATGTTACAAAGATAGGCGGAGGGACAGGAAACCCCCTCCTGAGGATATTGGAAATCTCAAAAGGGAATCGACAGGCATACGGAACTTTTTTTTTTCAAATATAAGGCTTGGGGTCGTTGGCTGGATAGCATTGACAGCCCATCACTATTTATCCTTGAGAAGGTGGTGGTGAGCAGCTTTCTTGAATCACTGCAGACTACCTGCTGTGGTTTTGAACACAATGTTGGTGAGGAGTGAAGTTCAAAAACTTGAAGCAATAACTGTGAAGGAAGGCATTGAAGGGGATCTTGCAGGTGATGTTGCTCCAAGGACCTGCTTTCCTTGTCCTTCTATATGGAAGTTATTGTGGGTTGGGACGACAGTGACTCAGAATCTTAATAACATGCTGCTGTGTATCATGTAGATAGGACGCACTGATGCTACAGAGTGCATGTGGTGGAGGATTCAATGTTTGTAGATGTGGTGTCAATGAAGTAGATTGAGTTATCCTGTAGGGTGTCTAGCATCTTGAGTGTTCCTGGAGCTGCACCCATCCAGGAAAGTGGGCACTTTTCCACTACACTCCTGACTTGGGTGTTGTACATGGTGGATAGACTTTGGCTCGTCAGGAGGGGAGTTACTTGCTGCAGTATCCTTCGTTACTGACGTGCTCTTGTTGCCACGGTGTTTATGTGGCGAGTCCAGTTGAGTTTCTGGTCAATGGTGACCACAAATATGTTAACAATGGGGGATTCACTGATGGCAACACCGTTGAATCTCAAGGCGATAACAATGTCTCTAACTGTTGATGGTCATTGTCTGGCATTTATGTGGAGCGAATGTTATTTGCCACTTGTTGGCCGAAGCCTGTATATTGTCAAGATCTTTTGCATTTGAGCAGAGAATGTTTCAGTACCTGAGGAGTAGCGAATGGTGCTGGACACCGTGCAATCACCGGCAAACATCCCCACTTCTGACCTTATGACAGAGCGAAGGTCATTGAGGAAGCATCAGAAGATTATTGGGCCGAGAACATGGCCATGAGGGAGTACACAACGGAGACAAAAGTGGCAGTTGGAATACAACGTGGGGCAGTGTAAGGTCATGCATTTTGGTTCGAAGAATAGAGGCAAGAATTATTTTCTTAATAAGAAGAAAATGCAGAAATCTGATGTGCAAAGGGAGTCCTGTTCCTGATTTCTTTAAAGATAAACTTGCAGGTTGAGTCAGGCATTGAGAAAGCAAACACAATGTTGTCATTCATTTTTGAGAGGACCAGAATACTTAGGCAGTTACGTACTCTTGAGGCTTTATAATGGAGGTTGAGGATATTAAGACTGTACTGGGTAGAATTTAGAAGGCTGATGGAGTATTTAATTGAAATATAAATGATACTGAATGGCCTTAACAGAATGGATGTTGGGAAGATGATTCCATTGAGAGTAGAGGTCATTGTGTATATACAAAACAGATCGCTAGGTTCTAGATTGTCAAGAGGATCAAATGTAATCGGGAGAAAGTGGGAAAATGGGGGTGAAAATACATAATAGAAATGATTGAATGGCAGAGAAAATTCATTGGCTCAATTTTTATTTCCCTTTGACTTTGGTCTTGTGGAATTTCCTTGGCCCTATGGAATTCCACAGACACACTGGAAAGTTGGGGGGAGAGGTGACAAACTGGGTTTAATGTGGGCATGTGTGAGATGGTGCTCGGGAGGTCAAATACAAGAGGGAAGTTAGGAGACTGAGGGAAATTGATACACAGAGTGATGTTGCTTCCTGCAATATGAACACAACTGGGAAAGAAAGCAAATGGTATGCCTGCCTTCATTGTTCGCAGCATTGGGTATGGGGGTGCATGTAATGTTGTGACTGAGGCTTCATTAGGTCACTATTGGAATACTGTGTGTAGTTCGCTTCACCACACGATATGATAAATGGGGGCACGATGAACAGTGTGCCAAAGCGGATTACCAGTATATTCCTGCGATAAGCTGTGTTAAGGGTGCACAGTATTAGGTATTTGGAGAGGCTGGAGAAAACATGGATTGTTCTGCTACAATATTGAGTGCTGAGGAGTGACCAAGAGCAGGGTTATAAAGTAAGGAGAGGCATAGATAATGTGGATGCCAGAATCTCTTTTCCAATGTAGGAGAAATAACTACAAATGTACATGGGTTTGTGGTGAGACAAGGAAAGTTTAAATGAAGTGTGCGATGCAAAGTTTTGTTTTTATTGACATAGAGGTTGGAAGGTGCCAGGGAATGTGTTCACATCAAGAATACACGCCACATTTTTAAGTTGTATTGAGAATAACACATGAGGATGCAGTGATTAGAGGGATATGGGCCATCTTCAGGCAGATGGTATTAGGTTAGAATATCATCGTGTTTGGCACAGCCATAGAGGGCCGAGTGATGTGCTGTCAGTTCTATTTTCTAACTTCCCAGCATCTACCCTGTAAAAGCCCATCTGAATCTTGCTTGTAAATTTTCCCTCTCATTCAGTGGGCTCAACTTCAATCTTCTCAACATTTCCTCAATACGTTCACAATAATAGAGATCCAGATTCTCAAGATCAGCTAAGTGAAATTTCTCTGGCCTGCCTCCAACCGAAGGAAACCATTCCTTAAGGAATTCATACTGTTTAAGATATTCAAGATATTCAAGGTGTTTTCTGACTCGTAACTTACATATTTTTCGCAAGACATCTCTATTTTTAGACTGAATTTCCTTTGTAATAATTTCCAGCATTTGATTTTCCCTCTGTCTTACATGCTGAACAGATACGTGAACTTTTCAGGTTCATAGACAAGGATTTCAAAAATATTTTGTAAGTCAGTTTAAAATCAAACGGTGTTAGCTTGACAGCAAGTCAGGAACATCCTGGAATGTATTATAAAATATAGAGTCTTAGAGTTCTACAGCACAGAAACAGGTTCTTTGAACCATGTCAACCATATTCACCATCCACGCTAACCCCAATTTGCATAAACCCTTCTAATCCTTTCCTATCCATGCATTTGTCCAAATGAAGTGTGCGATGCAAGTGTTCTTTTTTTATTGACATATAGGTTGGACAGTATCTCAGAAGGTGTTCAGATCAAAAATATAAGCCACATTTTTAAGTTGCATTGAGAATGACACATGTTGTAGCAGGGATTAGAGGGATATGGACCATGTTTAGGCAGATGGTATTAGTTTAGAATAGCATCATGGCTGGCACACATTTAGATGTTGTTCATTTCCCCGCCTCAACCACTTCCGGTGGCAGCTCATTCGCATGCGTACCATCCCCTGCGTAAAACAAGTTGTCCCTTACGTTCCCTTTTATTCTTTCACCTCTAACCTTAACGTGATGCACTCTCGCCTTCTATTTACCAAGACTGTGAAAAAACACTGAGTGCATTCAACTAATCTATGCCTCTCATCGTCCCATAAACCTTTGCAAAATACACCTCTGCCTCCTCAACTCTGAAGTAAAATGCCCTAAGTTGTCTAACATTCCCACATAGATCAGACCATTGAGTACAGTCAACACTTTTGTTATATCGTCTGCACCCTTTCCAGTTTAATAGCATTCTTTCCATATCAATGTGGCCAAAACTGAACACAACCCTCCACGTTCAGCTTCACCAAAGACCTAGAAAACAGCAACATAACTTCTCAACTTCATCATTTCTATACTCAATGCCCTGATTGATAAAGGCTCGTGTGCAAAAATCTTTCTTTACTGCCCTGTCTTCCTATTACACGACTTCAGTGAACCATGCACCTGAACTCCAAGATCTCTCTGTTCCACTACACTCCTTATTGCCTAAGCAATCACTATAAAACTCCTACCTTGATCACTGTTCAAAATGCAAATACTCACATTTATGTACATCAATTTGTCCGTTCTTGGTCCACTTCCCTAGCTGTTCAAGTTCCTGCTACAATGTCTATTAATCGTTGTAACATTCAACGATATCAACGATATATCAGTGTCCTCTGCAAACTCTCTAAACACACCTTGAAAGTTCTCATCCAAATAATTGATATACATAACAAACAATAACGGGCCCAACACCGACTACTGAGGCACTCCAGTAGCTACAATGTTGCAGTAAAATAAACATCCACCCACGATTACCGTCTTCTTCTTACCATCAAGCCAATTGATTATCCAATATGCCGGTTCCCCCTTGATTTCATGCATGTAAACCTTCCACAGCAGCCTACCATGTGTAACATTATCAAAGGCCTTCCTGACATGCAGAGAGGCTACGTCTGTCGCCCTGTCCTCGTCAACCATTCTGATGACACCATCAAAGTACTCAGAAAAATTTGTGAGGCATGAACTCCCATTTACAAAGCCACGCCGACTGCTCTTAATCAAAGAGAGTCTTTGATTAACCTATCTTTCCAAACGTATGTAGATCTTGTCTCTCAGAATCTTCTCAAATGACTTACCAACCAAATGTGTTGTGCTTACTCGTCTATAATTCTCAGATTGATTTTTTGCAGCCCTTCTGGAATTAGGGCACAACGTTTACTACCTTCCAGTCTTCGGGGACCACACTTGTGGTAAATAATTATGCAAAAATATCAGCCAGAGTCCCCACGTTTTCTTGTCTGCCCCTTGCAGTGTTCATGGATATACCTGGGCATGACCAAGAGATCTATCCTCCTTCATTCCTTCTAATACACTCAATACCTTCTCTGCTTTGATGTGGACAGTCCCGAGGATCTCAGCACTAAGCTCCCTAAGTTTCCAAGTCTTCATGTCTTTGTCCATGGTAATCAAAGCGGAGGCGTATTCTTTGAGGACCGCACCCATCTCCTGTGGTTCCACATATACCTGTCCACTTCGCTTCTTGAGAGGTCCTGTTCGTTCTCTAGTTATTCTTTTTTTTCCATTGATATATGTAAAAACATCTTTGAATTCACCCCAATTTTCTCAGGAAAAGGTGGTCTCGTTCTCCCTATTTGCCCTTCTAATTTCCTGTTTAATTCATCTCCTGTAAACCTGTATACCTCCAGGGATTCCCTTGATCTTAGCTACATGCACCTGCGCCATGCCTGTTGTTTTAATTTTGCGATCAAAGCCTCAATATCTCCCATCATCCAAGGTTCCGTTTCCTCCAAACTTGCTCATCACAGGAACATGTGGACCTTGAAGTCTAGCTAGTTCAGTTTGATGGTCTCCCACTTTCCGGAGGTGCATTTGCTGCAAACAAACTACTCCAACCCCTGAGGGCTCCTCTCCAATTCATTCAAAATTCGCCTTGCTCCAATTTAGAACTTGAATCTGTTGTCCAGTTTTGCTCTTCTTCGTAACTACTTTAATTAATAGACCTTTGATTACTGGGCTCAAAGAGATTCCCCACTGTCTCCTCATTCATTGTTCTGCTCCTTTTTCCAAGAGGAGGTCGAGTTTTGCCCCTTCCGTGTCGGCCCCCTCCGTCCCTCTTACGGAAATTTTGCTGAACACACTTAACATATTGCACCACTTACAGGCCCCTGAACCTTTTGACAGTCCCAAACTATGTTAGGAGAGAAAAAGGACTGCAGATGCTGACGATCAGAGTCGAAAGGTATGCTGCTGAAAAAGAACAGCCGCTCAGGCAAAATTGGACGAGTAGAAGAATTTACATTTTGCGCATCTGCCCTTCATCAGATATTATGAACAGACTTTCCCTGAAATGGTGTCGCTCTTGTTCATCGGATGCTGCCTCACAGACTGTGTTTTTCCAGCACCACACCTCTCTATGTTCGCAGAATTAAAATCCACAAAGATGACAACTGTATTACTTCTGCAAGTCTCCCCAATCTCGCTGCATTTTTCTTCCTTGAATGGTGAAAAGAAACAGTTACAGAACCTTTTAGAAACAATGGGCGACGTATGGTTTTTCAAAAGACATTATTTTTTTTTAAAGGACTTTTTGGAAAGCCTGATGGATTTTATTTCTTGAATTGGGTATAAGCTTTGAAATAGATAGTGTGAGGAAGGGGGATCTGGCTTTTTTGAAACTGCAGAAGCCTTTGGACAAGTTTCTACAAGGGCGAAAGTATACGTCAGAAGAACAAATGGCCCCTTCAAGATCCAGGAGGCCGTCAATGTGTGGTACAACAGGAGATACGTGAGATCCTGAACAAATGCTTTGCTTCAGTATTTGCTGTGGAAAAAGGTATGTAATCTGAGAAACTTGGACAAATATGCAGTGAAGTGCTGAAAAGACTCCGCAATAAATGAATTGTTGATTATTTCGAAAACAAACTCAACTGATTCACTTGTTCCCTTTCGGAAATGACATCTGACATATTGCCGGGTCTAGTTCACAAGTGACTCCAGATCCACAGCAATATTGTTGACTCTAAGCTGCCTGCAAGCAATCAGCGGTGAGCAATGTTTGCTGGTCTATCCATTAATCACCTCACCTGAAGAATATATATGCGTAATTGCATACTTCCATCGTTAGCTCTGCAAACACATCCAGCTGCAGTAATTCGTTCTGGCTTTGCAATATCATTTAAGCCTTTTCCACTCTCTGTAATACTCTCACCACCTCCAGCAACTTCAACTCTCTCTGTTCCTATTAGGTCATTAAATCCTAACAATATTTCCTCTTCCGACTGAATCCTCCGCAAGTAAACCCCTTTGCAATCCTTTTAACAAATACTTCTGTGTTTTGTCTGTTAATAAAACAGACTATCTTTTTTAAATTATTAAATGATTTTTCAGTGGTCTTCTGAGCGTCTCTGAATCGAATCCGATGCTTTTCGTCCTGAGTCAGGGGCAGGTGGGAATTTCTTGCTGAAGTTTGGGTTGTTTCAATAGAATGTCCTTTTGTTGAATGTTTCCCACTGCTGCTTCAAATGTTTTCCACTGTTCACTTACAGACACTTATGTCAGGCTGCTTACATTGTTAACTTTGGTCAGTTCTCCTCTCAAAATCATATAATTGGCTTTGTTTCTGTTTTCACATGAAACGTGTCCTTTCTGTCGTCACCTTAAAACTTCCTAATTCCTTTTAATTTCACTTCATAACAATTTCCCGGCGGAACACTTAAGATGACATCACTCCTTCACTAGGCTTCATCACCCGACGATCGATCTGAGATAGTCAATTCCCAGGACAGTTGCACAACGAGTTATTAATAGAAACACCAACATAAAAATTATCCGAACATCTCTTCGAATATCACTCTTGCCAGTTAACTGTCCAAAATTGTGTGGAGATTGAACTCCCATGAAATTATCAGAGTGCCTTTGTTAAAATTTCCAATTAATTACTTTTTAGTGAATAATGAAATGCTGATAGGCGGTCAAAAGACTGCTCTCCTCCTTGTATTGTTAACGTATATTGCGCAGAATTTGGATTTAGATTAATTTAGCTGCGTAATCTGAGGCCATACTCTTTCTCTATCATGGCTTTGTTGCCCATTTCTGCCTCAGTCTCCATGACGTTGTGTACCATTACATTAGGTTAGATTACTTACAGTGTGGAAACAGGCCCTTCGGCCCAACAAGTCCACACCAACCCGCCGAAGCGCAACCCACCCATACCCCTTACCTAACACTACGGGCAATTTAGCATGGCCAATTCACCTGGACTGTGGGAGGAAACCGGAGCACCCGGAGGAAACCCACGCACGGAGAACGTGCAAACTCCACACAGTCAGTCGCCTGAGGTGGGAATTGAACCCAGGTCCCTGGCGCTGTGAGGCAGCAGTGCTAACCACTGTGCCACCGTGCCGACCTAATGTTAATGAATACCTTTAAATCTTGTGTTCACCCTGCAAATACGTCTCTCTAGTGCTTAAAGTTTATTTACCTTTTTGTCACAACTCCATATATCTTATTGTAGATAGTTTCTTCATTCCAGAAAGGAACAATGTAATCTAAGATTTGACCAGAATTTCCTGTTCCAAATCCTTCAGTGACGTGCAGCTTTATTTAAATTTTGTCCCTTTTTCTTCCATTCTGATTGACTACAGCCACAACTTCATGCTATTCCAATGCTTTACCTTTTCTCTTTGGATTTGGAAACCTCCTTTCACCAACACACTGTCGCTGGATCTTCTCTGTTGTGGAAAGTTCCACCCATAAACGTACCGACATGATTGGCCCAGACACTTATCCCAGCACGGTCCCATTGATGCCAAGTAAAATAGAACTTTTTTATTCACTCGTGGAATGAGGAGGTCTCTGGCTGGCAAGCATTTCTTGTTGTTGATTTTAGAGAGCTGCATTTCAGAGAGGAATTGACAGGCAACCGCTTTACTATGGGTGTGGAGACACACTACAACTTCCATGGCAAGTGAAGATGGCGGATTCCATTCTGCACAGGGCATAAGTGCATCAGATAGCGTTTTTCCTTAACGTCAGCAATTATTTAATGCTCATTTGCATATTGTAAATTCCAATGTTTTCGAAATATTTATTTAATATTCAACGATGTTTGGCTGGTGCGATTCGAATCTATGTCCCAAAACCCTTAGCTGAGATTCCGGATAATACGACTAGGTGAACACATCGCCTGCTGACTGGTTGCTTAGTCCAGTGTAACATGAGTCAAACGCCTTATTCCTATCCGTACACCTTCCTACACTTCGGTGATTTTACTCAGTGTCACTCCATGTGGTATCCCTCATTGTGTGGATCTAATTGCTGCTTCTGTTATCGCCTCTCGCTTCTGCTGCCGCTCCAGATCTGAGCAAACTGAGTTCTCCACTCCAAGGTGATGAGGGAGCACAGGCCAAGAATGGACACTGGAAGTTATCAAATTTATGTGGTACTCAATGTCATTCTACGTGTGCCACTCACACTGCATCAGTCTATTTTCCATCCTTTTTATTTTCTCTCTCCTACAAATAATCAGGAAGTTCCTAACTCAATCGACTCCCCAACTGCTGGGTGGCTCGTCCATCACCTCATCGAAGATGGTTGGTCAGCCAGTGAGACAAAAGCGAGAGAGGTCTGGAGCCTTCTATAAATCAAGCAGTGTGGTAAGATCACACACTGTGCACAGAACAGAGAGCAATTAGAGGGCTCCAAATATCGTCAAATGAGACATGATTTAGATAAAATGCTGAAGGGGGAGAAAGGTACAGATACATCTGAGGCTCAATAACCAGCTCTACTTTAAGATTTGTGTATTAAAATAGCATAGGGAGTTCCATGTTATGAATCCAGGCCTATGTTGTCTTAGTGAGCATCAGTACAAAAGAGTGAAAACAGGCCTCCCACGAAAGTGTGGCAAAGATACCTGGAATCTTTCTGTTCTGTGTTCCCTGTCTAAAACTTTATTCATGGCATGTCTTACGGACTCTTGTCTTCAACTGTGGCAACATCTTGAAAACATTTTTCTGAGCTTTTTCAAGATTCATAAAATCCTTCATGTAGCATGGAGATTAGAGTTACAGAGTATTCCAATTATGGCCCAAATTTGTTTAGAATCTTAACCATCTCCTGAAGTCTTTACTTCCCCGAGCTCCCCAGTCTTTTTCCAGAGTGAGACTGGATGAAAAATTTGTTAAGAATCTTAACCATCTCCTGATGTCGTTCCACACATCGATGGCCTCATTGATCTTTACGTGCTCCTATTTCCTCCCAGTTATTCTCTAGCCCTTAATATATTATAGAATCACTTTGAATTCTCCTTAAACTTCTCTGCTGACGCTATTTCATGTCCCGTTTTTGCATTCCTGATTTCCATTCAAAGTATATTTCTCCAACCCGTATGCTGCCAAAGAGATTCACCTGTTCGACCTGACTATCCCTGACGTGTCTCCCCTATTCCATGAACAGAGTCTGAGTTGTCATCTATTGTTTCCTAATTCTGTCAGCATTGACCATCACACGAAAAGGAACATGCTGGCCCTGGATGCTCATTTTATCGCACTTTGAAAATATTCCCACTTCCTTCGACATCCCTTTCCTTGCAAAGAGACTCCTCCAATCACAGTTTGAACGTCCATGCCTAATACTTTCAAGATTGGTCTTTCCCCATTTTATCAACTTAACCTTGTGAGAAAAGGCTGTCCTTTCTCATAACTATTTTCAAACGAATTGAATTCTGATCACTCTGTCTCTTACTGACCCCTCAGTCCCTTTCCCCACCTCCTTTCCCTAGGCAAGGTAATATTTGTTCCCCTTCCTCCTGTCGGGCCATTAATTTAGAGATTAGACTGCCTGGACTACACGTCCTCCCATACCCCCTCCTTGTAAAATTGCTATCCCTATCTCCAAATTCCTCCACTGTGTCTTCGCCCAAGAGGATAAATTCCAGCCCAGGACATCCTGGATGGCCTTCTATTTCGAAGACATCAAAAACGCCTTCCAGTGCATCTTCCCCACTTCACGCACATGAAAAATATGCCCCCAACTGCATTCTACACTGACGTGAGGAACAAGAGGATTGCCAGAGTGAGGGTAGGGTCATCAGGGATCGTGAAGTGAAATATGTATCTGGAGTAGCAGGAGGTAGGAAAGGTCCTTCGATAATACATTGCTTCAGTATTCACTGCTGAGAGCGATCTTGTCGTTGGTGAAGGCAGCGTGAAATAGTTTGATATATAAGAACATATTTATGTTAAGAAGGTCGATATGATGAACGTTTTGAAAAACATTAAGGATAGACAAATCCCCTGGGCCAGAAAAAAACATACCCAAGATTAACACAGGAACAGAGGGAAGAGATTGCTGTACGTTTGATGATGATCTTTGTGTCCTCACTGTCCATTGGAGACATGCTGGATAATTGCCGGGTGGCAAATGTTATTGCCTGGTTCAAGACAGGGACGAAGTCTAATTGTGTGAATTGGAGACCAGTTAGTCTTACGTGCAGTGGAGGCATATCGGAAGAGTAGGACAAGTTTTAAACAAAGAATCAAGCTGACGAAAAGTGGTGTTGAAATAGCTTTAGCAAGCAGAATCAAGGAAAATCCCAAAGCATTTTATTCTTTTATAAGAAGTAATTGGGTAAGTGGAGAAAGGATTAGTCCACTAAATGATAAATAATGAAGACTGTGTGCTGAACTTGAGAGAATGAGTGAGATTCTGAATGATTACTTTGCATCAGTGTTCACTGAGGAGAGGAACATAATGGATCTGGAGATTAGAGGTAGACGTTTGATTAGTCTGGATCACGTTGGCATAAGTAGGGAAGATGTGTTGGGTATGTTAGAGGTTATTAAATGGACAAATCCCCAGGACCAGATCGGACCTATCCCATGTTGCTGAGGGAGGCGAGAGAGGAAATACCTGGGGCCCTGACCGATACCTTTGTGGCATCCGTAAATACAGGCGACGTGCAGGATGACTGGAGGGTATCTTATGTTGTCCACCTGTACAAGAAGGTTAGTAGGGATATTTCGGATATCTACAGATCAGTGAGCCTGACGTCAGTGTTTGGAAAGTTACTGGAGAGGGTACTGAGAGATAAGATCTATTTATATTTAGAAAAGAATGAGTTTCTCAGTGACAGGCAATATGGTTTTGTGCAGGGCAGATCGTGCCTTACCAACTTAATAGAGTTCTTTTAGGAAGTGACCAAGTTGTTCGATGAAGGAAGAGCTGTTAATGTCATATACATGGACTTTAGTAAGGCGTTTGATAAGGTTCCCCATTGTAGGCTAATGGAGAAAGTGAAGTCACATGGTGTGCAGGGTGTTCCAGCTAGGTGGATAAAAAACTGGTTGAGCAACAGGAGACAGTGAGTACTTGTTGATGGGAATTTCTCGAAATGGAGAAAGGTGACCAGTGGTGTACAACAGGGTCCACTGTTGTTTGTAATATACGTAAATGGTCAAGAGCAGAAAGTGAGATCGGCCTCCTTCTTCAAGGACTGCAGAATCCCCCCAGACGTGATTGACGATGCCCTCCACCACATCTCCTCCACTTCCCGCTCCTCCGTCCTTGAGCCCCGCTCCTCCAACCGCCACCAGGACAGAACCCCACTGGTTCTCACCTACCACCCCACCAACCTCCATATACAGCGTATCATCCACCGTCATTTCCATCACCTCCAAACGGACCCCACCACCAGGGATATATTTCCCTCCCCTCCACTATCAGCGTTCCGAAAAGACCACTCCCTCCATGACTCCCTCGTCAGGTCCACACCCCCCACCAGCCCAACCTCCACTCCCGGCACCTTCCCCTGCAACCGCAAAACATGTAAAACTTGCGCCCACACCTGCTCCCTTACTTCTCTCCAATGCCCCAAGGGATCCTTCCATATCCGCCACAAATTCACCTGCACCTCCGCACACATCATCTATTGTATCCACTGCCCCCGATGTGGCCTCCTCTATATTGGGGAGACAGACCGCCTACTTCTGGGACACACGGACCAACCAACCCAACCACACCGTGGCTCAACACTTTAATTCCCCCTCCCACTCCACCAAGGACATGCAGGTCCTTGGACTCCTCCATCGCCAGACCATAACAACACGACGGTTGGAGGAAAAGCGCCTCATCTTCCGCCTGGGAACCCTCCAACCACAAGGGACGAACTCAGATTTCTCCAGTTTCGCATTTCCTCTCCCCCACCTTGTCTCAGTCGAATCCCTCGAACTTAGCACCGTCTTCCTAACCTGCAATCTTCTTCCTGACCTCTCCGCCCAAACCCCACTCTGGCCTATCACCCTCACCTTCACCTCGTTCCACCTATCACATCTCCATCGCCCCTCCCCCAAGTCCTTCCTCCCTACCTTTTATCTTAGCCTGCTGGACACACTTGCCTGATGAAGGGCTTATGCCGGAAACGTCGAATTTCCTGTTCCGTGGATGCTGCCTGACCTGCTGCGCTTTTCCAGCAACACATTTTCAGCATAAGTGATCTAGAAGAAGGTACTGTTGATATGATCAGCAAGGTTGCAGATGGCGGAAAGATTGGTGGATTATCAGAGAGCATTAGGGACTGTCAGAGAATACAGGAGGGTATAGATGCATTTAGGCAAGTCCAGTTCGAGAGCGAATTATACAATGAATGGAAGATCCTTAGGAAATGGGGAGGGGCAGACAGATGTGGGAGTGCAGGTCCATTGTACCCTGTAGGTTGCTGCACAGATGGAGAGAGTGTTCAAGAAGGCATTTGGTATGTTTGCCTTGATTGGACGGAGTATTGAGTAGAAGAGCTGGCTAGTCATGTTAAAATTGTACAAGACATTGGTTCGGCCGCATTTAGAATATTGTGTACAGATCTGGTCGCCACATTACCAAAGGGATGTGGACGTTTTGGAGAGGGTGCAGAGAAGGTTTACGAGGATGTTGCCTGGAATGGAAGGTGCTAGCTGTGAAGAGATTTTGAGTAGGTTAGTTTTACTTTCACTAGAAATAAGGAGATGGGGTGTGGGGCGTGATTGAGCTTTACAATATCATGAAGGGAAAAAACAGGGTGGATAGAGACAAGCCTTTTCCCAGGGTGAAAGATTCAATAAACAGAGGTCATTCTTTCAAGGTGAGAAGTGGAAAGTTTAAGGGGGATACACGCGGCAAGTACTTCACACAGAAGGAGGTGGGCGTTTGGAACGCATTGCCAGCAGAGGTGGTAGAGACAGGCACTGCAGATGCATTAAGCTGAGTCTGGACAGATGCATGAGTAGGTGTGGAGAAGAGGGATACAAATGCTTAGAAATTGACTGACAGGTTTAGACAGTAGGTTTGGATTGACTCAGGCTTGGATTACCGAAGGGCCTGTTCCTGAACTGTACATTTTCTTTGTTATTGTCCTTTTTTGTCGTGTGCAGATTATTGGAGAGGACTCTAAGAAACAGGGTTTATGATCATTTGGGAAACGATAGTTTGATTGAGGATACTCAGCATGGCTTTGTGCGGGCCAGTTGAAGCGTCACAAATTTTAAAGACTTCGTTCAGGCTATGACAAAGCACATTGATGGGACACAGAGACACAGAGTCACAGACATGTACAGCATGGAAGCAGACCCTTTGAAATAACTTGTTCATGCCCAACAAATATTTCAACCTAATCTGGTCCAATTTCCCAGTACTTGCCCATATCTTTCTACATTCTTCCTATCCATATACCCATCCAAATGCCGTTTAAATGCTGTAATTGTACCAGCCACCTTCATCCTGCCAAAGTATTTATTCTGGCAGCTCAATCCATACACGCAACACGCTCTACATGAAAATGTTGCCCCTAAGTTACCTGTTATATCTTTCTGATCTCACCGAAACATATGTCCTCTAGTTCTGGTCAAGCTCCCCCAGGAAATAGACACTGTCTATTTGTCCTATTCATGCCCCTCATGGTTACTTCGACCTTTATCATGTCACCATTCACATTGTGATGCTCCAGGGAAAATATTCCAAGTCTTTTCAGCCTCTCCCTACTATTGAAATCCTACAACTCTGGCAACATTCTTGAAAATATTTGTTGAACCGTTTCAAGCTTCAAAAAATATTTCACTTCGCAATGGTGATTGTAATCAGAAAGTACTGAGTCATGGATTACAGGGAAGCTTGGCTATCTGCACACAGAATTGATTGACCATAAATGTTGGAGGGTGGTTGTAGGTGGGAAGTATTCAACCTGGACCTTAGTGATCAGTGGTATTCTGCAGGGATCTTTTCTGGGAAAACACATGGATGTGGATGTGAAAGAGCGAGTTAAGAGGATTCCCGATGACATAAAATTTGTTAGAGTGGTGGAAAGTGAGGAGGGATGTTGTACTTTGCAACGGGATATTGACACGATTCCGACCTGGGTTGAGAAGTGGCAGATTGAGTTCAAACTCGAAAAGTGTGAAGTGATTCATTTTGAAGTATTGCAGAATCCAGGATTAACGGTAGGGTTTCTTGGCAGTGTGAATGAATGGAGGGACCCTGGGGTCCATGTCAGCATTCTCCCCAGTGTTGCCACCCAAGTTGATAGGGTTATTAAGAAGGCGTACGCTTGTTGGATTTCATTAGCAGGGCTTTGCGTTAAGAGCTGTGTAGTAATGCTGCAGTTCTCTAAAGCTCTGGTTAGACCACACTTTCAATATTGTGTTCAGTTGTGGTTCCCTCGTTACAAGAAATATGTGGAACCTTTAGAGAGTGTGCAGAGATTTTCAAGAATGTTGCCCAGACTTTAGGGCATTTCTGATGAAGAAAGGTTGTGCGAGCTAAGGATTTCCCTCATTGGACTGAAGAAGGATAAGGCACAACCTGATAGAGGTGAGGTGGTTTTAAGGAGTTTTCAAACGAGAGACTCAGGTGAAGATGAGTTGTAGAAATTTATGAAAGAAATGCCAAATTTGACGGCAAAGCAACTGATGACATGAGAGGGCGTTTGGCGTGTGGGCTGCACAAAGATATACCTGGAGGAACAGAACAGCATTGAAAAGCAAGATGAGTGGTGTAGAAGGAATGACCAGTCAGAGACATTTCTCCCATGGCATAAGTGACTACCACAAGCAGATATTATTTTGTCGTGATTGGAGGAAGTGTCACAGTAGATTATAGTGGTTGGTTCCTTATACAGAGGGTGGTGGGTGCTTGGAATGCACTGCCAGCGGGGTTAGGAGAGAAAGATACGTTAAGAAATTTAATGGCCTCTTCGATCGGCACATGGATGGTAGGAAAATAAAGGCAATCTATGCTAGTTTGATCTTCGGATAGGATAACATTTCAGCACAACATCGAGGGCCAAACGATCTTGTGTTTTCCTGTTCTATGTTCTGTGCTCTACGTTCCCTATGGTAGATAGGGTAATAAGTTCAGATCAATGTAAAAGGATATGGGATCCAGGAGGAGCTAGTCAACTGAATACAAAATTGGCTTGAAGTGAGGAGAAAGTTGGTAGTGGGAAACATTTTGAATTTTTTTGACTCTAGTCAATTGACCAGCCATGTACTGCGTACACTGTGCTTTGATTGTGGATAAATTATTTGGATGAGAATATTGATTTCCTGGTAAGTAACTTTGTGGGTGACACTAAAATTGCTGTTAAAGTGGGCAGTCAATAAGGGTACCTATGACAAAACAGGATTAACAGTACTCCTGAGATAGTGAGCTGACGAATAGCAAATGGAGTTTAATTAGATAATTACGAGATTTTGCATTTTGATCAGACAAACCAGGGTGGGACCTGTGCACTTAACGTAAAGACTCTGAGTAGTGTTGGCAAACAGAAACGTAGTGGTGCAGATACACAGTTCTTTAAAAGTGGTTCCACAGGTGCACAGGGTGATGAAGCAGGCGTTTGGGACACTTGACTTCATTGGTCTGAGCATTGAGTGTCGGAGATGGAACGTCATGTTACAACTGTGCAAGAAATCGGTGGGGCCACTATGAAAGCATTTTTAACAGTTGGAAGATCTCATCTGATTCACTTACCCACTTTAGGGAAGGACATCTATTATTCTAATCTCGTCTGGCTCACATGTGACTCCAGACAGATCGCAATGTGGCTGATCTTGAACTGCGCTCCGATCAATTAGCAGTGGGACAAAGGATGCTGGTAAAATCACTGACAATGACATCCCATAAATAAAACAATAATTAAAAGAACATATTTCCCTCCCGACCACCGTGCTCCGTGAACATTTTCAGCTTCAGCAATTCGTATTGGCTTGGTAACACCATTCAGGTGCTGGCCACTCACTGTCATGTTTTCCACACCTCCTCCACGTTCCTGTTCCTGTTATCTCATAAAACCAAGACAATGCTTCCCCTTCCCATGCTGTCTTCCTGCTAGGAGAACCTTCTTCATCCCTTTCACTCTTACTCCTAAAATATACCCGCTTCAGAATTATTCATATGTTTGGTGATCTTCTAAGCCGCACAAAGTTAATATTAACTGTTTTGTCCTGAGTGAGGAATAGGTGGGAACTTCTTGCTGAGGTTTTGTCTGTTTCACTAGAATGCCCTTCTGCTGAATATTTTATTCTGTTCCTGGAAATATTCTCCACTGGTCATTTACAGACACACGTTTCAGTCTGTTTACCTTGCTTACCTTGATCAGTTTTACTCTCAAACTCATGCAATTGACTACTTTACTTTCTCGTTATAGCGTGTCCATTTTATGATTCACTTAAAAACTTTATTTTCATTAAGCTGCAATTTATCACAATTTTCCTGATTATTCCTGATGAATACCGTTTGCCCGAAACTTAGATTTTCCTGCTCCTTGGATGCTGACTGACCTGCGGTGCTTTTCCAGCACAACTCTAAAATAGACTATGCCCAAGAATGGACAGGAAACTTAATGAAACATTACCCAGGAGGCCTGACTGTGTAAGTATGACGATGTCAAACTATTTCCTGACCGCGTAAATATAGGGAATAAAGGTGACAGTGGAGCAGGGAATAATGAGTTCAAAATGATAAATCAAAAGCACTCTATCTGAATGTGTGTTGTATTTTCAAATCAGATACATGCATTCACTGCATACATTGAGGGAAATGGATGTGATTTAATGGCATTAGCGAGGTAAGGTGACAGGGTGACTGATATTTGGAACTGAATTTAGAGAACATTTACAGCTGCGACCGTTATACCAAGTAGAAACGGAGGTGGGGGAGATCGCCAAATTAGGGATGGCAACTGTATGAATGTAAAAGAGGAACTGACATCAAGTGATCAATGTATGACATAGATGATTTAGAGTTGAGAACCAAATATAGTGTGTGACAGTTCACAGATGATGCGAAAGTGAGTAGTCCAGCAAAGCAAGTGGAGGGCACTGTAAGTCTGCAGAGTTGGCAAGGGTATGTCCGATGGCGCATCATGTTTGCAAATGTGAGGTCATCCGTTTTTTGCTAGGAATAATGTTTAAATGGTGAAAAATTGCAGCATGCTGTTGTGCATTGGGGCTTGTGTATCATGATGCATGAATGCCAAAAGTTGTTTTGAAGTTGTAAAAGGTAAGAGGGGAAATGGAACAATGTCCTTCATTGCAAGAGTGATATAGTTTAAAATCAGGGAGACTATGTTACAATCGTAGATGGTTCTGATGGGGCCACAACTGGAGTACTGTGTACAGTTCTGGTGTTTTACATGAGAAAGGATGTACTGTCACTGGATTCAAATTATAATGTGGAGGAAGTTGACTAGATGGATTCCGGAGTTGAGAGATTTGCCTTATGAGTAAACATTGAGCATACTGAGACATATCATTTGAAATTTAGAAGAATGAGATGGATCTCATATAAAAACACACAAACACAAATAAGATCGAATCAGGCAGGATGTTTCGCCTGGTGGATGAAATTCGAATTCGGGGCCACAGTGTGAAAATAAGGAGGAGCAGATTTCGGACTGACCAACCCAAAGGATTGTGCACTTGTGGAATTCAATGCCCACCAAAATAGTCGAGGCTCCCTCGTTGAAGGATTTAAAGGCAAAAGCATTGAGACATATGAACACTGCAGGAATGGAAGGTCAATGGTTCCGGGCGGGTAAGTGGAGCTGATTCCAAGGAAAGGTCAGGCATGATCCGATTGAATGGTGGAGCAGATAAACAATTGGCCTACTCCTGCTCCAGTTTCTTGTGTTCTTAAGTATTGACATGCTTTTATTGTTTTGTGCATAAAGTGCCAGTTGAATTGAGTTCGGGGAGTGATTTCCACCATGATACTGAGTGGATCTCATCAGCTCCCCACATTAATTGGTGTTTGAGCCCACACTGTGAGAATCACGTTGGGTTTCCCCCATTTCTCACTGTACACAATTCCAGAGCAACTCCCCAGGCACTGAAAATCCTGGAATTATCCAGCCATACTGGGAAGCAGTGCCGTGTTTGAAAGCACATAATGAACTGGGAAAAGCTCAAGTTGTGCAGAGCTACCCTGCACCGCCCTGATCGTGAGACTGTACGTGGCAGGCAGAGGGAAATAATTACTCTTCCCAAACCCGCGTTGAGGGTTCGTGCATGCAGCTCCTTCTGGGTGGGAAGGGTCACAGGCAGGATTTGCCTTTCACGCAGGACCAGGTGTGGAGGCCATGGCACCAGACCATGCCTGCTCTCTGAAATTGCCACTTGGGTTCGAGCAGTCTTAGCCAACTATAGAAATGGACAAAATTGTAGGGAGATCATTCTCTTTGTCCAAGACATTAGTGTAAAGGGAAACCCATGGAGAATATCACTTTTCCCCTTGAGAAGAACCAACAAGTGGCTCTGAGATTATCACAACACCTGTAACAGACACTGTAGGCTAAATAACCTCATCCTGTCTCTCTTTAACAGACTCGATGGTTGAATGACCTCCGTCTGTCCTTCTGTAACAAAATCGAGGAGCTTAATGGCCTCCCCTTGTCCCACTTTTAAAGACTCTAGAGGCTAAATTACGTCTTCCTGTCGCCCGGCAACAGGCTTAAGAGGCTGAATGGCCTTATCTTGTCCCTGCGTAACAGACTCAAACGCTGATTGGCCTCCTCGTGTCCCTCTGCAATAGACTCGAGAGACTGAATGTCCTTCTCCTGTTACTGTGTAACAGCTTCGAGGCTCTGAATTGCCCCCTCCTGTCTTGTCTAGTGAGTCTGATTAACCTCCTCCTGTCTCTCTGTAACAGGTTGGAGAGTTTAAACGCTCTCCTCCTGTCCGTCTGAAACAGGCACATGTGGACTGAATTTATGTCAACGTTTATGTGCAGCAGTCCCAGTGCTCTGAATGATGTCTAAAGTTATGAAAGGCTTTGATAACAGGGCACTTAACAAAAGGAGAAAAAATAAGCAAAGTGAATGGGCAATAAATATTATTGCCTTGACTTGTAATTTCTTGATATTTTCCCAGTACCTACCATTTGCAGTTAGGATGTTATTTTATCCCTGTCTACTTTTATAAACAGCGTGGGACAGATAAAATACTGTAGTCTTCTGATACATGTCCCAGATACAAGAAAGAAAGATTAAAAAGAGTGAAACCCGGGAATTGTTCACTTTTATTGTTGTCTCAAAAGTGATGGAAGGAAGGGGTTAACTGAACCTGTTTGTACAATGGCTGTGATTTATGTTAGTCTCCATGGATTATAACTATCCCAGTGGAGTGTTCCAAATTTTAAATGATAAATGGACTTCATTCAATGTATTATCCCATAATATGCACGTTAGCATCACCTACATTGCGAACAAGGATCAGCAGCTCCCTGTTCGTAGGAAGGGAAAGAGAGAATAGAATCTGAGAACATTAGGCTCGAATGTTCCAACAATGGATCCGAATCTGAGAACAGAAGACGGGAATGTTCCAATAATGGGCAGGGGTTTATATTGGGATGTTTGGCTTCTTTCGAAATATTATGATCGATGGTCATTATCAAAGCGGATCCAATATGCATTTTAAATTATTAGTTATTTTTATTTTCCAATCCTGGCTATCGTTGGTGTGCCTGGTAAGTCTTACTGTTCAGTTACTAATTATGTACACCGTATTTTATATAATACTGTTCTCTCCATCTACTCTATTCTCTTGCTGCTGTTAGTATTTCTACTGAGAGTCTGAATCCAGATATTCATTCCATAAACCACTACTAACTACATTAGTGAGTTGTTCATTCACTCTTTCACTTTTTGCTTCTGGCAGTACCGCACACGGGTCTCTCTGTTGACCTCCTTAGTTTCAGCTGCGAACCACGAATCATTGGAACACTGCCTTGTTATTTACATATAGAGAGTATGAGGTCCCTCTGTTCTGCTGTGCTTTCAAACTCCATTTTCTTCTCCTTACTCAATCCCATGTCTGGCCAGTACATGAAGCTGAAATAGATGAATAACAACTGTTGTGATCCCTTTGACCACGAGCTGATTCCTGACACAATACCTTGACCATTCCGAATTGTAACAACTCACACCTTGCTCATGCTGCTTGAACTTTGAGCTGTGAAATACATTCATAATGATACAAATAATCTTGTGCTCATACTGCCAGCTGCAAATCTGCAGAAACATGCCCGAATTGATACTCCACACCTCAACTCACAGTCAAATTCCATCCAAGCGTCCATCCTGTGCACACTAACCTATATTATTACATGGAGAAAGTGAGGACTGCAGATGCTGGAGGCCAGAGTTGAAAAGTCTTGTGTTGGAAAAGCGCAGCAGGTCAGTCGGCAACCGAGGAGCAGGAAAATCGACGTGTCGGGTGAAAGAAATCCAGGAATCCAGGAATTCCCGAAATGTCGATATTCCTGCTCCTCGGATGCAGACTGACCTGCTGCGCTTTTCCAGCACCACACTTTTCAACAACATTATTACATGGTCTGCCAATGACTTTACTTTGATATTCTCAAACACGTCATCACATCTGTCCATGCAAAATCCCTCAGTATCACTCTGTCCATTACACAAACATCTGCACTTCTGCAACTTTAAACTGATTTCCTCCATGCATGCTCTCTCTCAACAGTGATTTTCACATCCACCACCACCCCAGACACACACACACACACACACACACACACACACACACACACACACACACACACACACACACACACACACTACCTGAAACACAGAGATGTAAGACTGGCGGGGGGAAGGGCGGGTGCATTTACAGTCACTCACAGTTTCGGCTCCAAACCTTCCCGTTCTGAGAAGATATCTAGTGCAAGTATCGTAACAATACACAGCCAATTTTGACATGTGCCCCCGTGCTGGGCAGATGGTTCAGCTTACTGAGCAATACACTAGCATAGTTTACACAGCTCTCCATAGCTGCTACTTGTCATGGTTGATGATGTCCTGGCTGGTTCGGTGAGGTAATTTCGGAATTGGATACAACAAACCATTTTTGATGATTTAGCAATGCCTCAGTTCCATTTTATGGATTTCACGATCTGAACCTTCCAAAGTATTACTCCTCCACTTGCCCCGACTCCTCTGTCTTTTACTTTACCTTTACGTCGACAGCATGTTCTCAAATAATTGCCTGTTTCTATCTTTCATATGAATCTTTCTGTCCCTCTGCATCTTTTTCTAGCTTTATTTCTTTGTTCCCTGGTGTACCGAATGCTGGCACTATAAAGCTCAGAAACAATGCAATTATGTGTGTCACTTTCGGCTATGTCCCATGCTTTGAGACACGACTTTGAAACTTGGTCTGTGCCTGTCCACTGAACGTCAGTGTTTGTCCCTTTCAGCTGATCTTGTGATCATAACATGAGGAAGCCCAGCGAGTATTATTGCAAAGGACCAGGTATCAAACGTGTAGCTGAGGAGTTTCTGAATACTCATATGGTTGAAAAATTAATGGTGCTGCTGGGGCTGACTTGCTGGAGTTTGTGCTGTGAGCTGCCTCAGATATTAGGGAGAGCCGAAGGTTTGATGACCCAACTATGGATGGAGGATGAGAATTTTAAAGACAACATCTAGGCCTGTAACATGAACAACCAATAGTGCACACAAATGAAGCTCTGAAATCACTGAGTGAGTATGTGTGGGGAAAGGGATCTCCCGTACCTGCCTCTGTCTTTTCCTGTACCGATACACACACACTCTCTCTCTTCCCCCAATACGCGTGCGCGCCCCTCTCTCACACACACAGGCACACACTGACTCGCACACACGTACACACATACACATTAATACTCATACTCTGTCTCCGTCCCCATACACACTCCCTCTCTCTATCAAGCATGCACACACTTATTTGCAACCACACCCTTCCCGACTCAGGTGACTGACTGTGTGGAGTTTGCACGTTCTCCCCGTGTCTGTGTGGGTTTCCTCCGGGTGCTCCGGTTTCCACCCACAGCCTAAAGATGTGCAGGTCAGGTGAATTGGACACGCTAAATGGCCCGTAGTTTTAGATAATGGGGTAAATGTAGAGGTTTGGGTGGGTTATGCTTCGGCGGGTCGGTGTGGACTTATTGGGCCGAAGGGCCTGTTTCCACACTGTAAGTAATCTAATCTAATCTAACTCTCACTCCACCCCTGCCACATACTCTCAAACTCTGACACGCACATGCATTCATATTCACACTCTTCCTCTCTCTCCCCAGCACACACATACGCTCCCTCTCTCACACACACATGTATATGTAAATCTATGTGGTTAATTTGTATTTACAGATTTGTATCTGTGGATACATTCTACTTTTTTTTTTACAAAAAACATGCTATTTGTTGACAGTCAGACAATTTGGCAATTTCTGAACACATACTTTGGTAATTAAACGAGTCCGGCTCCAAGTTAAGTCACAGACAGACGCCAAACAAAACGTAAATTACATTGTATGACTTTAGATGTCACATCCTTTCAATTCGTAACACCTGACGTTATCTTGGGGCAGTGATTTAAATGATATTCTGAGATGTGATTATTTATCAATCCAGACCTGTGTCCGAACTGATTAAAGATTAAAGTCACATCAGGTCTGTTCAATTCTTTCGTTTATAACTTTTTTCCATATAAAGTCTGTGTCAAGTTCTTCCTTCTCTCAATAACATCTCATGAAGGAGCAGCCTTCCGAAAGCTAACGTTTTCAAATAAACCCATTGGATTATAAGCTTGTGACGTGTGATATTTGATCGCGTCCAACCCAATACAACCCCGCATGTCATGGCTTTTATTGGTTAGTCATTCTGGTCTCCTAAGCAATTTTTCTTTCTATACCGATATGCAATATCTTGAATATCAGTCATTTGGGCGGGAATTTATGCAACACATTCTGGACTTCCAAATATATGACATCATTAGAAAACCCATTATGCACGTTGATTGCTACACTTTTAAAGAACTCAGCAAATATTTCAAAAACGGTTTATTCCTCATATAGCCATATTGACTGTGATGGATTGTGATTTCACTTCAAAAATCCCCTGTTATCAATTCCTTACTAACACCTTCATAAGAAAATTGCCTTCAATCCCAATGATTTGCTCACTGAAATTCATTCCCTGGTGAAGTTGCTTATTCGAATTTCTTTCCTTTCTGGAACCTCTACGTTCCTTTTCAATTTCTGCATAACAGGCATAAGGCTGTGTATGACACATAAATGTTGAATGGATTCTTACTGTTCCTGGTTTACAAACTCAATGGGCTAAATGGGCTGCTGTTCCTACATTATTGGTTCTATGGGCTGAATGCCCTGCTCCTGCTTCTGACAATGTTGCTCCAGCTCTCTCTGTCATGCTCTTGTTACTGCCCGGAGGTTTGGGAACTTACGGAATCTTCCTGCTGCGTTGCAACATTTAGATGGGCTCCATAACAGTCTCGAGATACTGAATAGTCTCATCCTGAAACAAAACGAGGGAGTGTTTGGTATTCTTCTATTCCCATACAGCAGAAACGTCTTTGAATTACCTCGTCCTGCTAAAATAAAACATCTGAAACGGTTTCTTGTCCTTCTCTCATTCATGTCCAACAGATTCAATTGGTTCAATGGCCTCATCCTCGTGTGATAATTTCCAGACACTAACTGGTCCTTTGCAGTGCTTACGCTGCAGCTTTGAGAAAGCTGAATGGTCTCATTGTTGTGTAACAAGAGAATGGAGTTGCATGGTCTATTTTGTTCGCCGCGTTGTAGTGTGGAGGGCCTAATTGGTCTTTTCCTAAAAGTGTACATCAGGGTCCAGGAACTAAACAGCCTCCGCCTCATCTGCTGTAACAGCGTTAAAAAATCTAGTTTTCCTGTATCTATTTCCAGGTTTGCGAAGTGGAACTGAATCCTGAATTTGCTGTGCAGTTGTCTTCTGTTATTCAGCTTTAAAACAAGATCATCTGTCATTCTTGCAAACGTTAATAAGTATTGGATTCTCCTGCTCATCCGTCCCTCCGAAGTTAACGTGACGCTGTGACTTAGTTTAAATGCTTGTTTATGCAAACAGGTAGATCCAGGGTTGAAACCATACTAATGCTGATTACTCGCATTAACCATTCCATGTTTAAACTTCGCCATGTTGCTGTTCCTTCAGGTTGCTGATCGAATCGGGTGCTGTGGATGGAGAGAGCTATTGAAAGAATGCGATTGATGTTATTAAAGAAACAGGCTTCCATTACTGCTGCCTGTGTTTGTGTTCCATTAGAGAATATTGTGTTCAGTTAAGGTGATGGCATACTGGTGTTATCACTTTCTTATTCAGCGAGTGATACAGTAATGTCCACAGGAGCTGGATTCAAATTTGCTCAAGGATACAGAGCTGACCAGGCGAAGGGGCAGGATTTCAGTTTCTGCCTGAATGTAGCTGTGGGTTCAAATCCTACCGCTGGCATTTGTGCAGATAATGTGTTATGTAGATCCTTGGTGTGGGTGAGAATTATTTGAATTAATCACAATTTAATGTATTTTTGATGATGGACAGCACAGCAACTTCAGCAATTCAGCAGCCACACCGTTTTTCTGTAGTATAGAGTTGTTAATATTGACCTCACACGTGAAGTATGACTGTGCAGAAATCAGGCTCTCCTGCAGCTTCATTGTGCAGGCGATTTGCGTTGCCCACACTGGGTAACTCAGTGGTTAACGCTGCTGCCTCACAAAAGCAGAGGGCTGGGTTTAATTGTAACCCTCAGGTGACTGTCTGTGCGGAGTTGGCACCTTCTCCCCTTGGCTTGAATGGGTTCCACCAGCGGGTACTCCAGTTTCCTCCCACACTCTTAAAATGTGCAGGACTGATACATTGGTCATGCTAAGTTACCCATAATGTCCGAGAATAAGCAGTATAGGTGACATTAGTCATGAAAAATGCAGGGTTACAGAGCTTGGGTAAGGAAACGCGTTTGGATGGTACGGTATTCGGAGGATCAGTGCGGAGGTGATGGATCAAATGGCCTGCTCCCACACGACGGGGATTCTATGATGAGTATCTTCATTGCTGAAATCGGTTGACCAGATCTGTACATATTTCTCCAGATGTGATATCCCTACGGTCCTGTACAGCAGCAGCAATAATTTACTAACCTGCTTTACAAGCAATACTTTATCATCCACGTTAGGGAAGTCTCAGCTGTCTGGAGGAATACGCAGCATCGTTGAAAAGTTATTGTCCTTATCTGCTCCACGAGCATAATGGGAGATCTAATGGAAATGTCGCAATGACGCTAAAGAAGAGCAAGTAAGATGTAACGATATCAACGTTGAAAAATGCTCCCCAAATATCTGGTCTCAATCTAAACTTAAACTCTCCAGAACCCACGTCATAGTGATTCCATCAAGTCTGGTAAGGTGGAGCTTAGAAACAGGGAGGAGAAGCAAACATGATGAGAGTTTTATATCAAAGTCAAAACTGTGATTCAAATGTTGGGTGTATTACAAAAGCGGAAATTAGAAATGCAAGTTTGCCAGTACTGCCGTAATCGTGAATAAGTTCACATCTAAACTGTGTGAATCCAAGTGAAAGTTAAGGCTGTAAAATGGAATTCATGAGTGTGCATGAAATGGTTTCCTTTAAAATTCTGTTGTGTACCGAGCCAAAGATCAGGCTGTTTTGGAATTGGTGTTATGTGATCAGAGGAGCAAATTCAAAAACTGGCAGTAAAGGGGCTTTTGGGAATAGTGATCTTAATGTATTGAATTTTACATGAAGTCTGAATACAAAGCAGTTTTATTTTCTTAAATTGCATGTATACAAATGAGTCATAGAACATAGAATATACAACATAGAAAAGTATAGCAGAGAACAGGCCCTTTGGCCCATGACGTTTTGTTAAGTTTTAATCCTAATGTCAAATATAGTGACTTAGTCTACACACTCCTCAAATTATTGCTATCCATGTGCATGTCCATCAGTCGCTTAAATGTCCCCAATGACTGTGCTTCCACCACCACAACTGGCAACGCATTCTGTGCATTCATACCTCTCTGCGTAAAGAACCTAACTCTGACGTCTCCTTTATACCTTCCTCCGAATATTCAAACTATGACTTCTCATACCAGTCAATCCTGCCCTGGGGAAATGTCTCTGGTTATTGACTCTATCTATTCCTCTCATTATTTGTATATCTCTACCAGGTGTCCTCTCTTCCTCCTTCTCTCAAGAGAGAAAAGTCCAAGCTTGTTCAACCTAACTACATAAGGCAAGCCCTCCAGTCCAGGCAGCATCCTGATAAACCTCCTTTGCACCCTCTCCAAAGTCTTTTCATTTTTCCAATAGTAGAGCGACCAGAATTGGACACAACATTCCAAGTGTGGTCTCAGCAGGCACTTGTACAGCTGCCCTGGAGACTTATCAATCCAAATGTTTTCCCAAATTTGTAACACCAACTACATCAATCTTGATCTGATCAGCACTGTATCCCAGCTCCTGTAAGTTTTAATTTGGAACAATCTGCCTTTCCTTGGTGAAGAACGAAGCAAAAATCTCATTTAGGGCTTCCCCTGCTGCTCAGACTCCACGCAGAAGTTCGCTACACAACACTGACGACCCTACCTTCTCCCTGATCATTCTCTTATTCCTCACGCATGAGTAAAATGCTTTTGGGTTCTCCTTAATTCTTCTTGCCAAGACTTTTTTGTGCCCTCTCCTGGTTCTCCTCAGTCCAGTTCTGAGCTCCTTTCTCGCTCGCCTCTAATCCTCTAAAGCTGTGCTAGATCTTTGCTTCCTCCACTTTACGTAAGCTGACGTCTTCGTTTTGAAGATAAGTTCATCTATTCTCGTCACCCAAAGTTCCTTATTCTTACCCCATCTTACCTGTTTCAGAGGAACAAATTTGTGCATCACTCGCAACAACTGCTATTTAAATAGTGTCCACATGTCTGCTGTGCCATTTCTGTGGAACATTTGCTCCAGTCTGTACTTCCCAACTGCTGTTTGTTATCGTCATAATGCTCTTTTCCCCAATTCAATATATTCCCTCGGTAACGGCTCCTTTCACTCTCCAAGGCTATGCTAAATGTGAGGCAGTTGTGATCACTTTCACCAAAGTGCTCTCACACCACTAGATTTGATATCTGTCCTGGCTCGTCGGTCTATCTACATAATGAGTAAGAAAACCCTCCTGAACAAACCTGATGGAAACAGCTCCATCCAACCCATCTGCACTTAGGAGGTTCCAGTTGATATTGGGCAAGTTGAAATTACCTATAACAACAACCCTGCTACTTCTGCATTATTCCGGAATCTGCTCGCCTATGAGATCTTCAATCTCTCAATTGTCGTTAGGTCGTCTGAAGAAAACCCTAAATGCGGTGACCCCTCCCGTGTTGTTCCTAACTTCAGTCCGTACTGACGCAGTAGATAAATTCCCTCAACAATCTTGGTTTCCGTAGCTGTGATGCACTCGCTTTGTCGCAATGCTGCATCCCCTCCTCTTTTTCCACCCGCACTGCTCTTTCTAAACTTTCGAAACCCTGATACACCAAACAACCATGCATGCCCCTCTGAAACCCACATCTGTGTAGCCCCACGTACTGATCCATTCTCTCAGTTCATCACTCTGATTGCGGACACTCCTTGCATGAAAGCAGACACACTTTAACCGATCTCTTTGTTTCATCGCGTCAGAAAACTTCCTGATAAAATCAACATTTCCTGTCACTGTCCCGTCTGCAACTGACCCCCTCTCAGACATGTGGCTCTGATTCCCATTCCCCTGCCAATCTAGTTTAAAGCCTCCCGAATCACTGGAGCAAACCTCTTTTCCAGGACATTGGTGTCCCATCAATCTAGGTGCAAACCGTTCTTCATGTACAGGTCCCACCTTCCACAGAAGGTATCCTAATGGTCCAGGTATCTGAAGACATCCCTCCCGCATCAGCCGAGCAGCCACGTGTTAATCTACATTCGCTGATTGTTCCTCACCTCACTATCTCTTGGCACCGGTAGCAAGAGATCACTACTTTACACGTCCTGTTTTCAGCTTCCAACCTAACTCTCCATTGTCACTTTTCAGATCCTCATCCCTTTCCTAGCTTTATCATTGGTGCAAATATGCACCACGATTTTTGGTTGCTCACCCTCCCTCTTCTGAATGTTGTAAACCCGATCAGCGACACGTCAGGCCCTGGGACCACGGAGGCAACTTACGTTCAGGGTGTCCCGTTTCTGACCACAAAACCTCCTGTCAATTAGTCTTAAAAACTTCCCAGAATTGCTTCACTCCTCCCTCGCACCTCTCAGCAAATGGATGTCCCGATGATTGAGGTATTTCTTTTAAACAGTTAGACTCACCTTCCCAGAATTCCGTCGCTCCTCCCTCGCACCTCTTCATGCAAGCCATGAAGGTATGAGGACCAAGTTGGCTTCACTGAATTTGGAAAAGGTACATGAGAAAGGTTAATGGAAACCAGACAATATCTGTTATTTATAGTAACACTATAAGGTGTACAGTGTACAAATCGCATCCACACCCCCACCCCACCCCACCCCCTCAACTCCATGGTGCAAATAACAAAATGAAAAGATGACTCAAGCATGGTTAACAAAAGAATTAAAAACAGATTCGATCAAGCAAAGATCGAAAAAAGAAATGCCAGATATTATGGATTCATTGGAACAAAAGACGACTAAGAAACTGATAAGGAAATTCAAAAGAAATGAAGAATGCAAACTAACAAGAAACGTAAAGCCTGATGAAAACCTTTTATCAATACGTGAAACGTAAATGACAAAGTTCAAATGTGGATCAGTAAGTGTGCGGATAACTGTGGAGAACAGAGAAATTACAGGAAAACCAAAGTGTTATTCCGTGTCTGTCTTCATGGTGGAAGGTCCAGATAATCTCCCAGAAATACCAAGTGACCAAGCGACCTGCGTAACTAAAGACTAAAATCATTCACATCTGTGATAAGGTAGTATTTCAAAACATATCTGGATTTAGCATTGATAAGTCTGACAGATCAGATGTACTTCATTCTGAAATTTGACACAAAGCAGCAATAGACTTATAGATTGTCTTGGGGCTCAGTGTAATTTTCGATATTCAATTTGCAAGGTTATGAATGCATTGCAACGATTCAAGAAGGGAAGAAGAGGGAGAGTGAAGACCAATAGACCTGTTAACCTGTCATCCACTGTAGGAAATCTTGGAATCTGTTAGAACGAACGTGATATTGGTCCTTTCGAAATAAATAGCAAACTTCAAGAGAATGATAATGCATTTATGAATGGGAAGTTATGTTTTTAAGCGTTTTGCTTGAATTTACCTCTTGGAGACATAAACAATGGAGTCAGGCAACAGTTTCTTGAAGAATACCAACGGGAAAGATGACAGAAAACAAGTGCATCTTTCTTACAGCCTAAAAAAAAGAAAACGAAGACCGGATAACAGCGAAATAGCAGAACTATGGAACAACTGTGGCTCTTCCATAGTAATAGTGGCTGAAGGACTTGAACTGAAGGGAATTTATATTTGCCAGGAAATGGCGTTGGAGAGACTGTTAGGTCTGAAGGTTGATACGTCCCCGGGTCATGATGGCCTACAGGGTACTGAAGGAGGTGGCTCTAGAAATCACGAATGCATTGGTGATAATTTTCTAATGTTCTATAGAACCAGGATCAGTTCCTGCGAATTGGAAGGTGGCTGATATTGTCCCACTTGTTAAGAAAGGAGGGAGAGAGAAGGCAGTGAATTATAGACCAGTTAATCTGACCTTAGTGTTGAGAAAGATGCTGGAGTCCAATATCAAGGTTGTAATTATGACACATCTGGATAGCAGTAACAAGATAGGTCAGAGTCAGCATGGATTAATGAAAGGGAAATCATGCTTGACTAATCTTCTGGAATTTGTTGAGGATGTATCTCTGAAAATGGACAAGGGAGGTTCAGTGGATGGAGTGTACCTGGACTTCCAGAAAGCCTTTGATGAAGTCCCACATAGGAGGTTAGTGAGCAAAACTAGGCCGTATGATATTGGGGGCAAATTACTGACTTGGATTGAGAACTGGTTGGCTGACAGAAAACAAAGAGTACTGATAAACAGCTCCCTTTCGAAATGGCAGGCGGTGACCAGTGGGGTACGCAGGGATCAGTGCTGGGTCGCAGCTTTTTACAATGTGCATTAATGATATAGATGATGGTATTAAAAGTAATATTAGCAAATTTGCTCATGAAACAAAGCTGGGTGGCAGACTGAAACGTGAAGAGGATGTTAGGAGATTACAGGGTGACGTGGACAGGCTAGGTGAGTGGACAGATGCATGGCAGATGCAGGTTAATATGGATAAATGTTGGTTATCCCCTTTGGTTGCAAGATCAGGAAGGAAGATTACTTCTTAAATGGAATCAAGTTGGGTAAAGGGGCAATAAAACGAGATATAGGTGTTCTTATCCATCAGTCAATGAAAGCAAACATTCAGGTAACCAGGCAGTGAAGAAAACTAATAGCATGCTGGCCTTCATAACACAAGGAATTGAGTATAGAAGCAAAGAGGTTCTTCTGCAGCTGTACACGGCCCTGGCGAGACCTCACCTGAAATATCGTGTGCAGTTTTGGTCTCCACATTTGAGGAAAGACATTCTGGCTATTGAGGGAGTTCAGTGTAGGTTCACGAGGTCAATTCACGGAAAGGCGGGATTATCTCACTTTGGAAAGATTGGAGCGACTGGGCTTGTGTAATTTTCAGAAAAAATATAGTTCAGAAGGCTGAGAGGGAACCTGACTGAGATGTACAAGATTATTAAAGAATTGGACACACTGGAGACAGGAAGAAGTTTTCTGCTGATGGGTGAGTCCCGAACCAGAGGACACAGTTTTAAAATAAGGGATAGGCCATTTAGAACAGAATTGAGGAGAAACCCCTTCAACCAGAGAGTGGGGGTGTATGGACCGGTCTATCCCAGATGACTATGGAGGACAAGTCACTGGATACTCTCAAGAAAGACTTGGATAGACCTCTTAAGGGTAGTGGAATCAACGATTATGGGGATAAGGCAGGAACATGATACTGCTTGAGGATGATCAGCCATGATCATAATGAAAGGTGGTGCTGACTCGAAGGGCAGAATAGCCTACTCCTGCACCTACTGTCTATTGCCTAACAGTTGCAGATCTGCTCTCTACAGAACTGAACCAAACAAACCAAAATTTACTACCAAGGTGAAGAATCGTAAACCTGACCGGAAAAAAAATGAATACAATGAAACTAATAAGTAAACAGCTTTAGAGAAATTATTGGGATTAAAGTAATGGCCAAACACCAAGTTAACGTGGATTTATGAATTTTGAATTATGTTTGAGAAACCACCTGAAGATAAAGTATGGAGAAGAAACGGACGCAATGCAGTTGGAATTTCCGGATGATTTTAATGAAGTCCCAAGCCAAGTCCGCTAACTTAAATCTTATGGTGTCGGGGTTTACACATGGACATTGTTTTAGAACGCGACAGCTGGCAGGAAATACTGAGTAGAAATTGAATGTTTTTTTGAATTTGATTTCTCAAGTTTTATCACAGGGATTGGTGCTTGTATCCCAGCTAATCCCAATCTATCTCAAACATTTGTTTGAGGGAATAAAATGCAATATATCCCAGTTTGCTGATGGTTCTAAATGAAGTTGGATTGTAAGTGAGTGAGGATTATTTGAACCAGTTCCAAGGTGATTGGGACAAGTAAAGTGAACGGGCGAATATGCATCAGATGAAGAGCTATACGGATACATGTGACATAATGCGCTCTCTTTGCTCCTTGTCCTTTGTTTTCTTCTGCACAGACCTGCGAGGTCCATGCAGGCCAGTTGAGTTCTGAAGCCAGAAGTCAATACTGAGAATAGAATTGGCACGCTGACCAGTGTACGTGGACCCACCAAGTGGGTATCTGTAATATTTAAAGAATTTCAATCGTATACACCAGACACTGAAAGCAGTATTGCAGTAGTAGATATCAGTTTGGAGATGAATGACGTGTTGACATTCATTTCAAGGGGATTGGAGCACAGAATTAAGTGTGTCTTACTGCAACTGCACAGGGCCCTGTTGAGAACTCATCGCGAAGGTTGTGTGGTATTGTTTGCAGTTTTGATCTTCTTACTTAAAAAAGGACAAACCTGACTTTGAGGGAGTGCAGTCAAGGATGATCAAGGATGATATCTGGAATGACAGGATTGTTGTGGGAGCAGAGTTTGGTTTGACCAGACCTAAATTCCATTTGGTTTTAGAAAGTGAGTGGAGATATCAGTGAAATATATACCACTCTGACAGGGTGAAACAAATTGGAAGCAGAAATGAAAATTCCGCTGGTTACGATGTCTAAAGAAAAGACCTATTGTATGAGATGCAAACAATCCCCTTTGCATTTAGATGAAAATTCATTTCTGCAACTCCGAGACTGGTGAAAGTTGGAAATTCTCTCCCACACAAGCCTGTGGAAGCCAAGGCACGAAATATAAATAAGGTTTTCAAGACACCAAGTGGATGGGGAGAGCGCAGGTGCGAAGTCAGGAGATGGAGGTTCAGCCATCAAAACACTGAATTGTGCTGAATACTCGATGAACAGAAGGGATTACTGCAGTTCATATTTTTAGATTTTTCTGATAATTAAACACATTAAAGGATACGTACACCGTGTGAGAAAAATGTGTTTGGCCATGAATTAGAGTGAGAAAGGCTCAGCGTCTTGAATGTCATGTCCTCCTCCTTTCTCCATGCTTCCGTGCAGAATGCGGGAAAGCTGTGTAAATGTTGTCACAAGCTCTCAGATGTTAGGAAATAGGTCTCTGAAGGGTCGACAGGACTGTGTTTCTCGTTCCCTTTTGGGATCCCAAAGCTGCTGCCAGGCGATCTGACCGATTTTATCCTTTAAGACCTCGGAGCATTTTGGTACAATTGAGTGCCTTGCTTGATTGTTTCACAGATCATGGAAGAGTTTATCTCAGGTCGATGTCTGGAATCACTTTTGGGCCAGAACAGGAAAACATAGGAGATTCGATTCCTGAAAGTATACTGGAAAAGCAATTTGGATTTTACAATCAGCATTGGCTCCAGGGTCACTGTTACTGACACCAGATTTTAGAGCCAATATTTTGTTAACTGTTTTAAGCATGATCTGGATTAGTAATCCAGTGACAATTCCACAGCCGCACTATATCCATATGGCAACCTATCGAAAAGCACAAGAAGCAGTTTATTTCTGTGCTGCTTGACAGTTTGTCAAAAAGAACGTCAACTACTTTGACTGTCGTGATGGGACTGAGGGGAGTGTTAATTGGTCATGTTGCGTTCTCCTCTTAAGAGGCTGGGGATATTTGTGTAATTTTCCATACTGCCAGGTAGATGTCAGACTTGGGCATGGAATGAAACAACTTCCCCCTTGACACGGCTTGTTGTTCAGCACAGGTCTTCAGTCCAATTGCAGGATAATTGCCTTTGTCACGTCTACAGTGTTCAGCTGTTTCATGGTGACAAGTTCAGGGAATCGAATTGGCTGAAGACTGAAATCTGTGAATTTATGGAAATCATGTGGAGGATAAGTTGGATTATCCACTCAACACTTCTGGCTGAGGATGGTTCAGATACGACATCCTTGTCTTTGACACTGATGTACAGGGCTGTTCCATTATTTAGGTTGGGAATATTTGTGAAGCCCTCTCCTCCAGTGTGAGTTTTAATCGTCCATCACCATTTGTGACAGGATATGGCTGGGTGTCAGAGTTTAGATCTGATCTGCTGGTTTTTGCATCGTTTCGCCCTCTCTATCAGACTTCAGTTCTGCTGTTTGGAATGTTGGCAGCCAAGTGCGGTAGCTTTAATGGGTTGTCATCAGGTTGAGGTGCACATAGTTCTGACACTGGCATGTTCACCCACACTCGTCACGAGCCATGTATCAGCTTGTTGGGAATGGTAGACTGAGGGACTATTCCGAGCAAAAATGTACAGATCGAGTTGGAACGCAATTCAGTCGGTAATGCTGCGGTCTTCAGCATCACATGGATGCTCAGCTTTTCGCTTCAATATCTGCAATACTAATCTACTGCCTGTCCCCTAATTCACACGGAGACCCGTTCACTCATCACCCTCATACTCAGTAACCTACGCTATTTTCTGATGTGGTCACACTTCCATTTTAAGATTCACATTCTGCTGAGGGTCTCTCCATGGATTTACACCCCAATTTGTCACATTTCTTCAAAATCATTTAACTGATGTTAAGTCAACTGTTTAATTGTTCTGAATCTTTCCCCTTCCAATCCTACCTGTTTTCCTCTCTTTCTCTCCCGGGCCATGATTAAGTGCTCTGTCGTGGTAGTGATGCCTGGCATTACCTAGTTTCGAAAGCAATGAAGTTGTGCACTTTGTATGAGCGTTCAATTCCGAGTATATCGCTAATTGGATGAACTTAAAAGCAGGAGCGTATGCAGCAACTTTACAGGGTTCTGGGTAGGCCAAACCTGGTGAACCGTGTGCAGTCTCTTTAGTTGAGAAGGTATGTACTGGTACTGGAGAGGGTGCAGATAAGGTTTACTCGTTTGATTCCAGAGTTGCGGCGTTTTGCTTATGAGAGGAGATTAAGTAGACTGTGATTATATTTATTGGAATATAGAAGAATGACGGAGATCTTTAGAAACATATAAACTATAAAGGGATAGAGAAGATATAAGTAGAATGGATGTTTCCACTGGCGGGTGAAACGAGGACTAGGACACAAGGGCATAGCCTCAAGTTTAAAGAGAGCAGATTTAGTTGTGAATTGAGAACCAGAGGATAGTGAACCTGTGGAATTGCTTGCCCCGTGAAGTAGTTGACGTTACTTCAGCAAACGTTTTTAAAGCTAAGGTAGATATTTCTTTGAAAACAAAAGGCAATATGGGATAGGAGGAGAGCGCGGCTAAGAGGAGCTGAGTCCACGAAAAGTTCATCCATGATCTTATTAAACGTCGAAGTAGGCTCTTAGGGCCAGATGACCTATTCCTCCTCTGAGTTCTTGTGTTCATAGGTATGGTGCTACATTTTAGACTGGGCGTTTGAGCAGATTTGACACATGTCTTTGAAACTTGTTTAAGAACATAAATTTCTTGCGATGCTAAACAGCACTGTCAGCATCCATGGAAGAAAGAAAGAGAGTGAGATGCTTTTTCAAATGATTTCATCATTACATTTTCGTCAGGTAGCTCATGTTTGGGATTGGACTTGACTGTTTTTTAATCGAAGTTATGGACGAATATTTTACTGAGTGCGTCAACCTAGTCCAGCAGGAACTTTTGTGTTAGCTTTGGTCTGCCCATAAGAACCTCAAATAGAGTAAGACCCATGATCTGGTTCATCTGGCTCCGTAAGGTGTACAGGGCCAAAGGCAAAGCGTCTGGCCAAGATAGAATTATCTGTTGGAGAATTTTAGTCAAGGTAGTTTCAAGTGCGCCATTCATTCATTCAACCATGCCTGAGGACTGGGGCTGATATGGGATGTGGTATTTCCCAGTACTCTACTCATACCTGCTGTAATTGTTGAGGTAAATTGTGACCCTTTATCCCTGTTAATGTTACCAGGAATTACGAATCTGGGTGTAACATACCTCATTAGACCATTTTACCAATGTTCTGTCATCATCCGTTCTTGTGGTGAATGATTCCACTGCGTTGGAAAACATGTCCAGAATGTCTGGGATGCATTGATACCCTATTTAGTTGGCATGTGGGCAGAGTCAATTGGGAGGTGATTGAAGGATCCCTCAGGAATGGGCAACGAGTCGTAACTGGCCACGGGCCTGCCTGCTTTGTTTTGCAGGCATATGACATAGTATTTGAGCAGCAGCTGCGAATCCAATGCATAACAGGCCTGTCTTACAGCATGTATCATTCCCCTCTTCCCTGCATGACAAACACCATGGGCTGCTGGGGGCTGGAAGTGCAAGTAGGCTTTTGGGCAAATGATAAGGTCATCGATGTGCACCAACCGGATGACAGCAGTGGACCCAGCTGTTCTGCCCGAGGATCAGATTGTTGAGCTTTCCACTCTCCTTCCATGAGGTCGGGGCCACCAGAGATCTCGTATTCTGGGAGCTTGGACAATGTATGGGGTGGATTCAAAGCAGCTTGTCGAGCTGCCCTCCAGCTCAGGAATTCTCACGTGTGACACGTCATTGGCATTTGCGAGCACATTTTGCAACAACTAGAGAAGAGAGCAGCGGAATGGTTTTTAGTAAATTGTCGAAATGTTGTGCATGCTGCAGTTATTATCCTGAAGAATAATGCATCACCTTTATTTCCAGAGTGTGCCAAAGTTGTGCACGTCTACAAATGCTTATCTGGTGTCTGTGTAAACTTCATCTGATCTACCTTCAGCAAGAATTCAGGCCTCAGTGAGGGTGAATAGCTCCGCAGCTTGTGTGGATGTTCTGTCCAGTAGCATAGTAGACTTGAGGGTCTCAAAAGGGGCGCAACAGCATATCCCGCTCGCGTTTGTTGGCCTGAGGGAATGAGTGAGACCCGTAGGTAATAAGGATTAGGTCAGGGTTGTTTCATAGAGTCCCAGACGTCACGGTGTGCGGCGAGAACGTGTTGAGCTTGGTCGAAGCAGTCATGGTGTTCTGCTTGGGGTTCTTAGGTGACAGGAAGAAGGGCAGCAGGGTTTCAAGCGAGAGCGCAATGAAGGGAAAGTCTGGCACGCAGTGTGACTTCATAGTCTGTTCACCGAGTGACTGTGAAATTTTGAGTCGGATTCGAATCAAGCAGCAGGCTGACGGAATGGGAGCCAAATCAGTGCATGGGTAATCCAGCACCACAGATTTGGACCTTTTGCCAGTTACAGTGGTCGCCGCCACGGCTCTGAAACAGTCCTGCATTCACCATACAACAGGTGGCAATTGTGCTGAGTAAAAGGCTACAGGAAGCTAGATCACCCCGTGCATTCGTGTCTAAATGCCGGACATATATACCTCTTTGCCAGTCACATAGAGTTGAAGTAGCTGTGTGTGGTCAAGGACCCCGAGAGCAGTAGAGGAAATTATGCGCTTATTCCAGATAATGTACTGTGCCCTGGCAGAGTTGCATGTTTTCTATGGAGAGCGTGTGTTCATCCTGTGCCAGATAGTGAAACAAGGTGACAGTGTCGTTCATGCAACTATCACTAGAGGCGAAGGGTACTAATAAATCCTCAGCCTATAGGAGCAAGCTGCTTTGACTTGGCAAGAGGTGAGTCCTGATCATTTGGTGTACTACAGAGGCACATACCCTGGGGCTCTCTATATACCTTGGAGAAGCTACATTCATATGTATTTGTGGCCACCGTTAGTAAAGATGAAAAGGCACTGGTTCTCAGGAGACAATTTGATGGAGAAAAACCATCAGTGATTAATTACAGAGAAGCAAGTGGCGAACGCAGGGATGCTGGTGAGGATGGCATTCGTGTCAGGAATCACCAGGGAGCAGAGAACAACGACAACATTGTCGTCTTGTAGGTCCTGGATAGAACACCATTTCCCTGGTCTGCTGGGTTCTGAGATAGACAGGTGAATGTTACGGCAGATAATGGGTGCATTGCAGGGGCTAGTTGTGAAAACTGGGATGCTTTGTTAGAGGAGGGAGACGATGACAGGCTTAATTCCCGCCACTGTGGCTGGCGAAAATGGGTGCTGTCCTGTTTAACTGTGACTTTATGTGACGGGGCGGATACTTCAGGGCAATGCTGTCTGCTCAGCAGTGAGCAGGACATCCATAGCTACTCGCTCGGGTCCACAAAAAGACAGTCAGCGCTAGATGAGAGGGCAAAGCAGGCTGGGAGTCAGCAAACTCGGAGTAGGGGAATACAAATATTGCGAAATCGTCACACACTGGTGCATTTCACGATTCCGTGGGAAAAGAACTGACTGCTCGTTTCCAAATGGGCAATTTGTACAAATGAGTCTCGGCACTCTTCCCCGAGCTTCAGGCATAGCTAGCTCTTAGAGGGTTACAGGAGATAGATTTTAAGTACAGGACAATGCAGTTTCGATTACAGTTGACAGAAACAATGCCTCTCGTCCGGCAGTATCGGTCAGTTAACTATGACAGCATGAGGTGAGTTAATAGACAGAAATGGGTGATTCCTGGCTGCAATAGTTTCGTGGTCATTGTGATGACTGAGTTTCTGCGAAGAGAGTGTGCGCCCTCAGGTCTCCACAGACATGATGCCATTGTGAGGTAGAAAATATCATGAGCAGGTCATCGAGATAGCATGTTCCTTCAGGCAGCAATGGCTCATTATTGTCTGTTCCTGAATGTGGCCAAATTGAGCTGGAATGGAATTATGAGTGAGGACTCTTTGGCTAAAGACAACCATAGCGTCTGTAAGCAAGTGGTCTGTAGGAAAAGTGGCTTTTCCTTCTCCCACACAGGGAACATTGCCTTAGTTGTATCAAGTATGATCAACTGTTTCTTCCTGTCACATGCAACGAATCGAATTGGTTGTAGACCAGCACCTGTGATTCTGTGGGTATCATGAGAGGGTGAGGTGAATCATCCACTCATCACTTCTCACTGAGGATAGTGCAGACAATTGTGTCGTTGTCTTTTGCACTGATGTGCAAGCCTGTTCCATTGTTAAGAATGGAGATGATTGTGGAGCCCTCTCCTCCAATGAATTGCTTGACAGTCCATTGGCATTGATGACTGGATGTGCAGGACTGGAAATCTGACATTTGATCTTTTTGTCGTGGGATTACTTTCCCTCTCCCTGTCGCATATTTGTTCACCTTTGACATGTGATACTACAGAATTCCGTTGCATTAACGGTTTCTCATTAGTTTTAGGTACATATGGTGCTGAACCTGGTATGTTCACCCACACTTGTCACTTAACCATATCTCGCCTTGATGATCATGATATACAGCGGGAGTTTCCCGCGAAGAAAAGTTACAGATTGTGGTTGAATGCAATTCTGCTTCCACAGCTGTTGTGGTGTATAGCACCAGATGGATACTCAGTTTGAAATGAAAAATCTGCAGTGCAAGTCTGTCACCTGCTCCTTATTTTACACTGAGACCCATTCACCCATCAGCCATGCAATGAGTTTGGTTTCCAATCGAGCGTCTGGTGTGGAAACGCTTCCATTTTAATATTCCCATTCTTCTAAGGGTCTCTCTATCTTGCCATGTAATCAATTTGTCACATTTCTCAAAACCCATTCACATAATCATCTGAAGCATGACCCTTCCATTGCTGCAATTTTCGTCATTTAAAGTGAATGTATTTCCCGCTGTTTCTCTCCCTGCCTATTATTTTCAGCTCCATAATGTCAGTGATGCCAGCCTCATGTAAGGTCAAAGCTAATGAATTTATGCACCTTGCGTTGTTGGTCACTTCCCAATGTATGGTACTCCATGTTAGATAGGCCGTTCGAGCAACTTAGATACACGTCATTAAAATGTTACAGAAATATAAAGTGGTCGAGAATCAAAGCAGGTCTGTGGAGTGAAAACAGCATTATTTAAAGAAGTTCTGAGAATACTGAAAATATGAAGCAAAAACAAAAACAGCTGGAGACATGGGAATCGTGAAGAATTGTAATTGAATCCAAAAGATTAACTCAGCTTTCATTGTGCAGACCTGCTTAGTTTCTACACAATTATTTGTTTTTGACTCACATTTTCAGTATTCACAGTGCTTTGCTTACCTAAAAATTTCTTGTGCGACTGTTCATCATTGGAGGAAACCAGCAAATCTGGTAGCATTTGCAGAGAACGAGAAACCGAGTTAATCATTGAATCAAGCATGACATTTTTCAGAACGGGAAAAGATTGAAAAATGGGCTTTCTAATACTTATGAGGTTGAGAAGGGCTGACAAGTCATAAAGGTTGTGAAGATGCACTTAAAGATACAAATGGGCTTTCTAATTGTGACAAAAGCGAAACAGGTGTAAGATGTGTATAAACTTAGATGTGAATGGGGAAATGGCTTCAATTTACTGAGTGAAGATAAGCAAGACACAAAAAAGACAAGGTGCTCGGAAGGAGAATATATGAAGAAGACAAAACAGTTATAATGGGGTCAAGCTGCGAAGTTGTGGAATTGAATTTTAACTCCTCCAGGTTCTAATTTCCCAAACTGTAAAGTGAAGTGTTGCGAGAACAAGCGTTGTGCTTCTTTCGAAAAGGAGAGCAATGTATCCGATTGACTTGAGAACAAATAGAAGGTAAAGGTTGTCCCTAAAGAGAGCGCGGAAGTGTATCTCGAAGCAGCCTCTTTTAGCCTCACCCATGTAAAGGAGACTGCACTCTGAGCAGCAATGACAGGAGGCCGAATTGAAACAGCACAGGGGAAATGTTTCGCCTGGAAAGTGAGTTTGGAGCTTGATGAGTAAAGGCAGATGGGGTAAATGAGCAAGTGTTGCAGCTCCTGCAATTGCATTGCAACGTGTCATTGGGGAGTGAGGAAGTGTTTTGGTTGATGGAGGGTGTCACAGATTGAACGGTCCCTGTGAAATGCTGACACTGGACGGGAGGAGAAGCTGCATTTGATGGTGCTGATTTGCTGACGGTGGTGCAAGTCGTACAGGATGTTTTTATGAATGCAGAATCCAGAGCAGTGGGAAGTTTGGACAAGGGGAACACAATAATTGGTACTTTGAATAAATGCGAGGTTGTTGACTTTAATAACAAAAATAAGAAGGCAGATTGCTACCTGACTGGTTATAAATTCGGCGAGGAGAGTGTGCAGCGGGACTTCAGTGGCCTTGATCGCCAGTCGCTGAAGGCACGCTTGCAGATTTAGCAGGCGGTATCGATGTCAAATGGTACGTTGACAATAAGTGCGAGAGGTTCTGAGGACAGGAGCTGGGATGCGTTGTTAGAGTTACACAGGTAAGGACACATCTAGAACACTGTGGGCAGTTTTGGTTTCCTTTGATAAGGAATGATATATTTTGTCTTGAGGGAGCGCAGCAAAGGTTTACCAGGCTTTCTCGTCATTGCAGGACCGAAGTACGAAGAGAGTTTGGCGAGGTGAGAATTGTTCCAGCTCACGTTCAGACGCATTAAGGGTGATCTAATAGAGACTTATTAAATTCCAACGGGACTGGACAGCATTGACACTGGGAGGAAAATTGTTGGGTTCGTCGAGACCAAGGAGTCAAGTCTGAAGATTCGTGGTGGACCTTAAAGGATGGACATGAGGAGAAATTTCTTCTGCCAAAGAGTAGTGAGCCTGTGGAGCTCAATATCAAAGGAAGTAGATGATGTCAAAACACTGAACGTTTTCAAGCCGTGACTGGACAGGTCACTTGGGCTGAATTGAATCAAAGACTATAACGAGAGTACAGTGTTAAGCTATTGATTTGGAAGATCTGCCATGATCGTTTTGAATGATTGTGGAGGCTCCAAGGGCAGAGAAACCTCCTCCTGCTCCTGTCTTCTTTGTTTCTATTTTTCTGTCAAAGGAAGGTAGAGGTAAGGGCAGATGTGAAGGAGTTAGATCAGTCACTGCTGAAGGTCCAGTCCTCTGTAGGCGGGTTATCCAGGTTGAGGGACAAGGAGATCATGTTGGAGGTTTCCCACTGGTAACAGGTACCATCAACAGATATTTCAGAAAGAGAGAAACTCGGAGAATGGAGTCGCCCTCAACTGCAAATTTGTTCAGCCATATGCAGAAGTTCCTCTCAAATGATTGAAAAGAACGAAACATCCAAATTGCGGAAATTTATCTGGCATCTGGACGAAAATGGGATATGAAAATGGGACCAGGAGAAAGTCAATGGGTATACAGGGACAGACACTTCAAAAAGATGTCATAAAGATCAGCAATGATGAAAGGCTTCTGATCAATAAGATGGGCTCGATGAGAAGATGAGCTGTGTCTGGTGCACAAGGATATTAAAGGCAATATTGAATCACCAGTTGAATAAATCAGACCAGTGAGATCTTGCTGAAGCAAGATTTGTTTCGCTAACTTGAGAAACCAGAGGTAGATAATATGAAGTAAAACAGAATGAAAATGTTAAGGAGCTAAATTCAGAAGAAAAATATAAATAAAAACTCAGCAGGAACTATTCCACTTACATAAAACTCAGATGTTCAAATTGAGTGAGATGGCGTTGGAAAAAACAAACTCAGTAAAATATATGAGAGACACCGAGAGGATGCGACTGCAGAATTACATACAGGGAACAGGAAGAAAATTTAAACACGTATTTCCATTTTTTTCGGAGGGGAAGACACTGTAATTGTCCCAAATTTGTAAGAAAAATAATAATATGAATAAAGTTGAAGTCCTGAACAAAGAATATATAACATAGAACAGTACAGCACAGTACAGGCACTTCGGCCCTCGATGATGTGCCGACATTGTATCTTACTTACGTACCCTTGTTGGATAGACTGCCATGTCTATCCAAGAGTATTTCAATGTCCGATTCTCCTTCCACTGCTTGGAGTGCATTCCACGCACTCAGCACTCTGAGTACAGAAACTAGATTTTAACTCTTCCCTAAACCTTCCTCCAGATTGGATTAGATTCGCTCCAGCGTTGACACAGGCCCTTCAGCCTAACAAGTCCACACTGAAAATCCAAAGAGTAACCGCCCCAGACTCATTTCCCCCAGATTTACACACCTAACATTTTGGGCAATTTAGCAAGGCCAGTTTACTTGACCTGCACATCTTTTACAAAGTCGGAGGAAACCGGAGCACGGGGAGGAAACCAACGCGACACAGGAAGAATGTACAGACCCCACACAGACATTCACCCAAGGTGGGAATCAAACCCGGTTCCTTGACAGCAGTGCTAACCACTGAACCATCATGCCATCCTCCAATCCGTTTGAAATTATGCATCCATGTGATGGACATTTCTGCCCTGGGAAAAAAGGTCTCCGGCAAATCACCATATCTATGCCTCTCAGGATTTTGCATCCCTCTACCAAGTGCCCTCTCATTCTTCATTACAATGAAAATAAGTCAGATCTCCCTCAATCTTTCTGCATAAAGTACAGCGACAAGTGGCTCAGTGGTTTTCGCACTGCAATTTCACAGTGCGAGAGACAGGGGTTCAATTCCAGCTTCAAATGTGTTGCTGGTCAAAGCACAGCAGGTTAGGCAGCATCTCAGGAATAGAGAATTCGACGTTTCGAGCATAAGCCCTTCATCAGGAATAAGAGAGAGAGAGCCAAGCAGGCTGAGATAAAAGGTAGGGAGGAGGGACTAGGGGGAGGGGCGATGGAGGTGGGATAGGTGGCAGAGGAGATGACCTGGGGGGTGCAGTGAGAGAGGGACTCACTGAAATCCTTGTAGAGGGAGGAAGAGAGCTTCTTCAAGGAAGGCATCCTTGTAAGAGGATTCGCAGTAGGTTAAAATCTTCGAGTAAAAAATGAGGTCTGCAGATGCTGGAGATCACAGCTGCAAATGTGTTGCTGGTCAAAGCACAGCAGGTTAGGCAGCATCTCAGGAATAGAGAATTCGACGTTTCGAGCATAAGCCCTTCATCAGGAATAAGAGAGAGAGAGCCAAGCAGGCTGAGATAAAAGGTAGGGAGGAGGGACTAGGGGGAGGGGCGATGGAGGTGGGATAGGTGGCAGAGAAGATGACCTGGGGGGTGCAGTGAGAGAGGGACTCACTGAAATCCTTGTAGAGGGAGGAAGAGAGCTTCTTCAAGGAAGGCATCCTTGTAAGAGGATTCGCAGTAGGTCCGCGAATCCTCTTACAAGGATGCCTTCCTTGAAGAAGCTCTCTTCCTCCCTCTACAAGGATTTCAGTGAGTCCCTCTCTCACTGCACCCCCCAGGTCATCTCCTCTGCCACCTATCCCACCTCCATCGCCCCTCCCCCTAGTCCCTCCTCCCTACCTTTTATCTCAGCCTGCTTGGCTCTCTCTCTCTTATTCCTGATGAAGGGCTTATGCTCGAAACGTCGAATTCAATTCCAGGTTGCCTGTGTGGAGTTTGCACATTCGCCCTGTCCATACATGGGGTTGCTCTAGTTTCCTCCCACAATCCAAAGATGTGCAGATCAGATAAGTTGAACATGGTGTTTGTTCCATTTAGTCAGAAGGTAAATATATGGAAATAAGCCTGGGTGGTTTCCTCTTCGGAGGGTCAGTGTGAACGTGCTGAGCCAAATTGTCTTGTCCAATTATGTAGGGCATCTAATCTAATCTAACATGCCCTTCCCTCCAGGCAGCATCCACATAAATCTCCTCTGCACCCTCTCAAAAGCATTCATATCCTTCCTCGAATGAGGTGACCAGATTGAACACAACATTCCAAGGATGGTCTCACCAGAACTCAATACAGTCTCGAAACCCTCGGCTCTTGAACCCAATCCCCCTCGTACTGAAAACAAAAACAGCATAGGCTTTGTTAATAAACCTATCAACTTGGGTGGTAACTTTGACTGCTATATGGACGTGGACCCCACAATCCCCCTGCTCCTCCACACTGCGAGGACGCCTCCCTTTAACCTTGTATTCTGCATTCAAATTCGACCTTGCAAACTGAATGAGTTCAGACTTTTCTAGGTTGACCTTCATGTGCCTCTTAGCCAAGTTCTGCACCCTGTCAGTGACCCATTGCAACCAACAATAGCCCACCACACTATCCACAACTCCAACAACCTTCGTCTCATCGGCAAAATTACGAACACAACCTTCCATTTCCTCATACATGCCATTCATAGAAATCACAAGGAGCATAGTTCTCAGAACCTATTCCTGCAGAATACCCCTCGTTACAGATCTCCTGGTTTCCTACTTTCTGTCTCCAACCACCCTCTGCCTTCTATGGGTGAGCCAATTCTGTATCTCGACCGACAGGATTCCCTGTGTCCTTACCTTACTCCATACCTTTTGAATGTCCCTACCAAGAGGAACCTTATCAAACGCATCGCTAATATCCACTGCAGCACCTTAATGTGTTTTGTCACACCCTCACAGAAATCAATAAGGATTCTGAGGCATGACCTGGCCCTCACCAAGCTATGCTTCCTATTTCTATTCCAATGATGGTTTTGCAAGTAATCGTAAATCCTGTTTCTCGGAATACTCTCGAAGACCTGCACTCCACCGATGTAAAACTGATTGTTCAGTAATTCCCAGGACTATTCTTTTCTTGAACAAGGAAAAACATTTTCCACACTCCATTCATTTGCAAATACTCCAGCTTAGAGTGAGGAGGCAAACATCATTTTCAAACACGTAACAACCTCTTCCCTCGCGTCCAGTAGTAACTGAAGGTATATCCCATCTGGCCAAGGCGTTTGATCCATCCTTGTGTTTTTCAAAATTTTCAGAACATCCGCCTTCCTAACATCAACCTGTTCTGGCATTTCAGTCTTTTTCATGCTCTCCTCAGAAATGTTAACGTCCCTCCCAGTACTGACTACTGCAGCAAAGTGTTCATTATAAGCCTCTCCTACTTCCTGCAACACCAGACAAAGGTTCCCTCGACTATTTGTATTCGGCCCTACCCTCACACCTGCTATCATCGTGCTCCTCACATAAGTGTCTAACACCCTGGTCTTTTCCTTAATCCTACCCGTTAATGTTTTCCATGCCCCCTTCTTGCTGTCCGAAATCGATTCTTCCGTCCCTTCTCCTCTAACCTGAAACCCTCTGATGCACTGTCTGATCCTTGCCTCCCCATAATTAAGTAAGCTTCCTTCTTGTTCTTGACGATATGTTCCATTTCCCTTGTCACCCAACGGTCTTTCAAACGACAATCCCTTCCGTGCCTCAGTGGGAAACGAAAATATCCAGCACTATAAGCATGTAAATCTAAATAGTGTTAACATTTCTGTTGTTCATTTCTCTGAGGACATATGTTCCCAATTTAGTCGTCCCAGTTCCTGCTCAATAGCATTGTATTTACCCCATTCCCCGGTTTAATACTTTCCCATACTCTTTGCTCCAATCCCTCTACACGAATATCTTAAAGATCAGGGAGTTGCGATCACTCTCACCGAAATGCTCTCCCACTGACAGTTCTGACACTTAACGTGGTTCCTTACCAAGCACCAAATTCAATTTGGCCTCCACGCTCATATTGTGTCAGGAACAGTTCCTGGACACACTTGATAAAAACTGTTCCATGCATACGATTTGAATGACGTAGGTAGCAAACAATGCGAGAGGAAAATGAGGACTGCATAAGCTGGATATCCGAGTCGAACAGTGTGGTGATGGAAAATTATAGCCTGTCAGGCAGAAACGTAGACCAGGAGAGTTTGGAGCATAAGCTCTTCATCAGGAATCAGGGTGGTCCAATGGTGTCGAGAGGTCAATGGGATGGGGTGGGAATGGGAGCAAGGTAGTTTGGAATGTGATTGCTCGATTGAGGTGAGGTGATGGTGAAGTATCGGAGTGATGGGTGGAGCGGAAAGTTGGGGAGGAAGATGGATGAGTCGGATAGTTCAAGGGGTCTGCTGAGATGTAAGGTTGGATCTGGGATAAGGTGAAGGAAGGGGATATGGGGGGACTGGTGAAATCCACATTGGCCCGTTTGATTAGAGTTCCACAAGGTGGAAGATCAGGCTTCTTCCTCCCGGGGTCGGGTGGCTAGAGTTCGATGATGGAGGAGGCCCAAAATGTCCTTGGTGGAGTGGGAGGTGGGGGGTGATGTGGAATTAAAATATTCGGCATAGGGAGGTGGCATTGATTCATGCGTGTGTACCAGATATGTTCTCTGAAAGGTTGTGCAAGTGGTCTTCCTGTCGACCCAATGTAAAGGATACCAGCTTAAGAGCAACCGAAACAGTAGACGAGACACGTGGAAGCGCAGGTAAATGGCTTCCAGATGTGGAAGGATCTTTTGGGGCCTTGAATGGGGAGAAGCGGTGAGGTGTGGGAACAAAGTTTGCATTTCGTTCTGTGGCAGCTAAAGCTGTGGGTTGGTGGGGGACGTGTACCAAACTCTAGCCACTCTACACCAGGAGGAAGAACGCATCATCTTCCGCACTGGTACTCTCCAACCACACGGAATCATTATGTATTTCACCAATTTTCTACTACCCCCATCTTATCCCAGATCCAACCAGCCAAGTCACCACTGCCTACTTGAACTGTCCTGCTTGTACATCTTCCTTCACAGCTATCTATTCTACTCCCCTCTCCAACCTTTTATATTCATCCCCACCTTCATCAAAATGTCCCATGCTCAGCTTCATTTCCCCTATCGCTCCTCCTTCCCATTTATCTCTGAGGCTTCTTGTGGACCTCACATTCTTGACGAAGAACTTCTGCTCGAAACGGAGTGTCTCCCGCAACTAGGATGCTGCTTGACCGGCTGTGCTTTCCCGCAGCATACTATTCAAGTGCAATCATTATTAGTGAAGTTAAAGTTAAACATGAAAACAACTTGAATATTTCCACATATTTCCAAAATCTGCCACCGAATCTGCTCCTCCGTTTCTCTGTTGCTATTAGAAGGCCTGTAGAATCCTTTCCTGTTCCTGACTTCAACCCACACTGACTCTGTCGACAAACCGCCCTTAATGCCCTCTCTTTCTGAAGCTGTGATACTATCCCTCATGAACGATGCCGCCCCTCCTCCTTTTTTGCCTTCTCCACCAGCCCATTACTTTTGAATAGTCTATACTCCACAACATCGAACAACCATTCTTGCCCCATTACATCTAAATCTATGAAATTACCAGAACATCATCGTTCCAAGTACTGATCCATGCTCTGAGTTCATCGCACTTATTCCTGGTATTAAGTGCATTAATATAGGTGACTTCAACCCATCACACTGACTGCAAATTTGTTCTCTCAAATACCTAGCCCTCTTCACAAACTCACTGCTTGCTGTATCTTACTGATCACTATATACTCCATCATCTGATCCATAGATCAGGTTCCCATGCCATTCCTAGTATGGTTCACACTCACCGGAAGAGCTCGAGCAAAACTCCCTCTCAGGTTATTGGTGCATTTCCAATTGAGTTACAATAAGTACATCTTATAAATGTTTCACATATCTGAAGCTCTGCCTCCTACACCATCTCTGCAGCCACTTGTTCATCTGAATTCGCTTTCTGTTCCTTGCCTGACTTGCACTTGGCAATACTGGCAATCCTGAGATTACTAAACTGCTCGTCCTGACTTGCAGCTTCCAATCTAACTCAATATGTTTTCTATTCAGGTCATGTTCCCTTTCGCTGGCTATGCCATTGGTACCCGTATGTACGATGGCTTCTGCTGCTCTCCTTCCGAAACCTGTCGGCGCATTCAGAAATATCCCTAACCCTGGCACGCGAGAGGCATCACATCGCCTATTAACGAGATGAATCTTCAAGAGGAAAACTAAGGCCCCCGGTATTTGCACTGCTCTCGCTGCTGCTGCAAAACGTTCAGATCAAACAATTAAGAATAAGGGTGGACAGGTCAGCAGCAACTGTGACACCGTCTTAAAAGACAAGAGTGACTGTCGGAATTGTTTGAAATAAACTGTAACTCTCTGGATTGCAAAAGAGTGTCAACGAATTTGGGGGAACCACCAATGTGGTACCTGTCTGCAAGAAGAGAGCGAGACAGAAAGCAGGAACTTATTGGTCATTTCGCTTGATAGTCTTTGCCGGGAAGGTGGTAATATGTGTTATTTAGGGAAGAATTGTACGACATTGCGAAACGTTTCATGCAATCAGAGTCAGCATAGTTTTGCGTCATTATAATTAAGTACAATAATTAGTATGGAATGAGGATTGGTTGACACACAGAAGACGGAGAGTCGGGATTAATGTCTATTTATCATGTTAAAAATATGTATCCAGTGCACTCCCGAAAATATTAGTACCAAGTCATCAGTTATTTACAACCTATGCTAATGACTTGAAAATGGGAGCTGAGTACATTATTTATCCAAAATTGAGTATGATGCAAATGTGGGAGAGTATGCTGCATTGATGTTGTCAACATTCTGAGAGGGGGTTTCAATAAGGTCAGTGAATAGATAATTGGCAGAGGGTGTTTATTTTACTTATATGTTTGAGGTCACACACATTGGTACTGTCAGTGAAAAGGTCGCTGCTGATGGATCGAGAGAATTCAAATCAAAGTGCAGTCCGAAGAGATTGGTGTATTCTAGTGTAATAAATATAACGTTAGGATGCTAGTGCAACAAGTAATTCAGTTAATACGTTGAGATGATTTCTGCGATGATCGTATTAACTTCTCAAGAATGTCTAAAATTGATAATTGTTTATTCATCATATTTGAAATAAATGAGTGCTGATATTTAAGACACAGAGGAGGGTTAACAAGGATAATGCTAACCATGCATCTCCCCTCCTGGGTGTAGTCTCGAACTCGGAGACATTGAAGCAGAATTTGGAGCATCTATTTTAAACTGAGGTGGAATGAAATGTCTTCTCTCAGAAGGTAGTGATTTTCTGGATTTCTCTAAACTAGCGAGTTGTGGAGGTAGATCACTGATAGTATTTACTGACGAAGTGGATGGTTTGCTTCGACATATCCGCGCGTGAACAGGCATAAGGATTTGGCAGATAAATGGAGTTAAGGCCTGCAGCAGTTCAGCCATGCACTTATTGCATGTCAGGTGCTGCGACATTGAAAGAGTATGTGTTCACTTTAAGAAGGAACGTATTTTCTGAATTTTAAAGTAAATTTAATGTACAGGCATAGCTGCCAAACCAACGCAGCTAAGACATGCTGTCTATCTTGATAACTCAATGACGCTTAAAGACAGGTTGTTCCATAACAGGTTGTTCAATGTGACAATCAATTGTGAAGTGAATACCTAAGTTTTAGTCGCTGCTTTGGTTAACATTCAAATTTAACCAAGTAATTTATATTTAATTTGAAGTGAGGTGAGCTTTTGTGGATATTTGTTTTAAAGTAACAGCCTTCATAACAATTTGAAGATTTTTTCCAGGAGAACTATTACAACGTCGAAGTCGAACCCTTCTGCTAACTAAAACCAAAGGTAACTCATAATTCCCACGATTTAAAGAAAAAACAATAACAATATATATTATCCTAGCTCGAATCATAAACACGAAAAAAAATTGACAATAAAACAAACACTCTTTCCCCAACGTAATCGCTATCCCTTCACTGGGCACAATTCTAATAATATTCTATTCCAATAAGACAATTAATGATAATGGTAAATGAGCTGAATCTGTTAAAACCCATACTGGTAATCTTCTCTGATTCCTTCAACCTTCCTTCCCCGTTTTCCCGAATCTGCTTTTTTTCTTCCCGATAGTCTTCTGCATTTTTTTTTACTGCGAGTATTTTTGCAGGTAAATGTACCTATTAATAGAGAGTTCCATCTGATTTCAGAAATTTTCATGTTTGATAGCAGCTGCTCTCTGGCTTGATGGAAATTGCTCTGAAAAATGTTTCAAAATGTCTGCGTTTTATTATGCCCCAATGTTGTTCCCTCTTATTGTTTCGATGTTGTTAATACAACCAATGCACAATCAATAGTGGTTTTTTCCAGGACGTAATTTAAACAAACTGTTAAACTTGATTTGTTGTCTAAATGGCAACGAGAACTCAGGTATCACTTTAATAACTAATACTTACCTGCATCTATTTTGGAACTGATTGTCTCTTAGCTGTAAGCTTTTGTCAGCTGCGGCTGTACTTTAAATTTGCTTTAACATTCAGGTAACAATTTTTCTCTTAAATTGAATATAAACTCTTTCAACTTTGCAACAGTCAGCAGGCTTGAGGGTTTGAATAGTATATCCTGATATTATTCCTTCCGTTCCCATACTTTGTTTTAGGGAAGTGACATTTTTAAATGGAAGGTGTTTTGTGCAATGATGCCCTCAGACAGAGAAGAGGATTTGGTTGAGCTAACTCTGGGTGAGTCACGTGGGCTCTATGTGGAGTGAAATTGGGCCTGCATCATGACCAAGGTCTGTAACAAAAGTAGCAGAGAGGGAAAGCTTGGAAGGAGGGAGCGGGCGGTGCTTTTTCGAACACAACCCTGGATTTTCCAAGTACATTTTCCCAACCAACAACTCACAATTAAAGTGGCCTGGATCGGTTGCGTGTAACGTGTCTGAAGGGTTGAATGGAACAGTAAAATAGCACTGAGGAGCACAAGTAATCCACTCAACCCTTTGTCGTTATTCCAACGGCAAATAAATGCATGAGCCGTATTATTGTTGTTCCAGTTGCATTTTTCTGTCAACACAGCATGATCTCTGATATCTACCAAAAGTCAAACAATGCCAGCTTCGACATAATTCAAAAATACAGGTACCACAACCTTCTGGGAAAGAGAATTCTCACTTGAATGAATTTCCACTTAGTGATTTTCTCCTCAATCCTGTTCTGGCAGATGTTGGAGGCTTCACTGCTTCTTTCCTCTTCCCACGTCTCCACTGGTCACATTTTAAATGTCGTGAGGGTCGTGATATAGACATTGACATAAGTCTAAGACTAGTTTTGTGCATTTTCTTTCGTCAACGACAAATTTATGATTTAGTTTCCAAACACTCTTCCTCGAGCAAAGCTGCATAGCCGAAAAATAACAGTTCTGTATGATACAAGCTCATCGAGTATTGAACTGACTTAATCTCCTCAAGATATTGTATGCTTCAGTAAGATGTCATTGAAAGGGCAACCAATTAAACCTAAATAGTATAAACTATTCATTACAGAAGTAAGTCAAGTCACATAACTCTGAACGGCTTCCAGTGTCATAGTTTCCTTTCTCAGCTAAGGAGAAAAAGGGAAGTGGTTTACCTCAATTGGCTGGATTGTTGGTTTACAGAGTAGTGAGATGCCAACAGCGTTGGTGCAATTCTCATCACCAGTTTGAGTTCACCATGAATGACTCTGCTTCTCAAGCTCTTTCCTCACATGAGGTCTAGTGGCCCTCAGGTTAAAGTACCATCGTTCACTTCTCTCTTATACGCCAGCAGCCCAAATGGTCTGATAAGACAATAGCGAAGGGATTTTTTTTTTAAGCGTCATCCTGAGCCCTTTGGTTGTGTTCTCAATCAGACTGGGTACAGCTGCAGTAACACTTCCTTCCTATAAATGTGATGAATGTAGAGGTAGCGGGAACATTGTAAGTTTATTTTCTTTTCAAAAGCATCGTCAATCTATTACAGAGAAGAGAAGATTTATTTTGTTTTACCTTTAAAACTGTCATCTCCAGAGAGCATTGGAGGGACAGATATTAAATATTTTGAGGCACAGATAGATTTGTGAATAACAACAGAGTCAAGGATTATCGGGGAAATTATAGGGATGTGCAGTGTGTGGGACAACACTGACAGGGGTACGAGAAGAAAGTACAGATGAGAGCTCCCCGAAATACAAAGAAAAGCAAAATGACAACGTGGAAAAAAAGAATAAAATGCAAGACGTGATAGCAGAAAGTCATGATTGTTCCACAGGCCCATCAGGTACTCTTTTATTACAAATGACTCGTGCTGGTTAAAGCTGAGTGTCACCACACCTCGGGCGAGGGGGTGAGGTTGAGAAAGCGGGCCCTTCATGGCAACTTCTGTCAGTCTGGGGAATTCAACCTGTGCTGGTGACCTCATGCTGCATCAAAAATCAACCGTCTAGCCAACTAAATGCAGACGGTGGAGTTGCTATAGGCAGGAAGAGTAACAGACAAAGGGCAGTAGAAACTTCGATAACAATTAAGAAGCTACAAGTCAAGAAAACGAATGAAATATTTTAAAACGTTATCTGCTAGAAATCGCATTTTGTAATGAGACTATTGTTTAGATGCTGTCTTTGACTGGATACAATAAGGTATGACAAGTGAAACAATCAGAACTACTAATTGTAATCGAATGTTGATGAACATAAAATAAGTCCATATTTTGCTTAGTGTGCATGAAGTGTGCTTACCATTACATCAAAGTATAAAGCTTATGGAGTCTATCTTCATGGGAACTAGCTCTCGAAAACATGTTTGAAGGAATCTATTTTATAATCAACATCTGCAGACCGTTCTGTAATTGTGTGGTGGCATTTCATGGCTGAGACAGAGACAGAGAGAGAATGTGCTGCATGCAGTAATGAGGGTGGTGGAGCATTGGCCTTGTTGGAGGGTAGGTGCTATAACAGTTAGTGTGAGGGAGCAGAGAGAACATGGTGACACTTCTCCTGGCAGAGTAGGGAAGGTTATTGATGCTTGTCCTGTATTGCTGGACATTTCCTCAGACCGCAGATACTGCACTGAGCTAGGTGGTGGGGTCAGACCATACTGGGCGGATCTGGTGATGTGGCCCCCTCCGGGACGAGAATGGCCCTCCTCTGTGCTAGCCCATCCACCAGCACCTTCATGTCCCTGTAGACAAATCGTAGTATAAATGCCACTGCTCGGGGTAAACCGTGCAGGACAGCTCTCAACTGAGAAATCTCAACTGCGTGCCCATTGTCCTATTAAAGATGGCACCGCTGTCAGTGATCACAGAATATCCCAGGCAATACGGGCGATGCTGAGTACCGCCAGGGGTGATGACTGGGAGAATGGGCTGGCATTGAATGAGAGGGACACCATGGTGTAGGATAGTTCATTAATGAGGAAAAATCAACAAGGTAGTACCAGGAAACTATCTCGGTCTCGTGCAGACATCCTCCTGAAACATTCGATGAAAATGACAGAGACAAATTATTGTGAGTTTCAGCCTATTGAGTCGAAGAATCTACTAATCCCTCTCCCAGTTACAAAGCGGCAGAACAAATGCTCATTCATAATCTCCATCATCTAAACTCACACAAACATCCAGTTCACCCATCATTCCTGAAAGCAAAGGCTCATATTGCAAGATGCTATCGAAATATCTACATTTGAGAATTTTGAAACCTGGGAACACATCCGTCCGTGACATTGTTTTAATCCCTCCCATTTGTTAGCATTTAAAATGATTCCATCAACATCTCCCTCTGGCAGTGACTTCCATACTTGCAGCATCGCCTGTCATGGGACAGTTGCGATATGGAGCGGTGAATGGGTGTTTGGAGCTGCACATCCTGTAACTTCCAGCATGGGCTGCAAGTTTCCCCATGTTGACCAATGAGCAAACATAGTGTTGCCGAGCAATGTCCTGTGTGGTGTACACAGCTCTATGTGCTGGAACGATAACTGCTCTAGGTTTATGGCGAAATGCACTGCTGTTCACGATACAGCTCTATATGCTGCATAGATGATCTACTCCGGATTAATCGATGAATGCACATGTCATCTGCACTGCGCTCACTGCTTGACACGTAGCTATTCTAGATTTATAGATCAATGCAGTGAAATAGTCTGCACAAATCATCAGGTTTTATTGAGCATCACACGAGACTGGTCTGCACAGTGTCATTGCGTAACAGTTATCTCTTCTGTGGTTATGGTATCTTAACCGGTTCTCTGATGGATTGGATGGGCTGGGATTCATTGAGAATGTGATGAAACTAACCATTCCAACTAATCTGGCACTACCTCCATTTTACGTTTACATTCATTTAATTGAAACATCTAAACTTTCACTCCATTAAAGTTGCATTGTGATCATGCACTATCATCGAATCATAAAGGCCTACAGCATGGAAACAGGCCCTGTTGGCCTGAACTGGCCCATGCTGATCAAAATATCCATCATCACGAACCCCATTTCCCTCAACCTGGTCCATATCGTCTAATTGTTTCTATCCATGTACTTCATCATGTTGGTGAATACCCATTGTCCTAGCCACAGCCCAAACCTCTTTCGTTCTGAACAAGACAGCCATTCGCATCGCCTTTGGGCCTCCACGTAGAAAGAAAGGGTGGACTCTCAGATAAATGCCATCTGGCTTGATACATGGCTCAACACACCCTCTCCTCCCCACTCCCCACCGTCAACCAACCACATCAAAATATTCCACGTGTACCGACAGCAGGAGGGACACTGGGAACATCAGGACACTGACCATTGGAGAGATGGAATAGAACTTGTGATACCTGAAAGGGTCAGAGTGAACCCTCGAGTGCACATGACATCAGTATGATCAATAATCTGTCTCTGTTTATGTAATATGCAGCTTTTTATTCTTCCTGAAAGATTCAGTTTTGCATTTACTCAACTGACAAATTTCTGTCCATTGGAACCCATTTACAAAGTCTCCATCGCCTGTTGAAAAGTTAAATTCCTGCTGATCTTGGTATCAAGACAATATGTATTTAGAATACCTTTGTTCAATTTATCTAAATTTTAATATATCTTGCAAACAGTTGAGCACCCAGGACCGGTCAATCTGTCACTGTCATCGTTGATTTCGCTTAAACTGCGCAATACTAATTTACAGATACTGTTAGGAAGAGATATATCTGTGACAAGTAGTTTGGTGATAATGTTTCCCTCTTCTTAATGAATTCATCACTTCCCACAGTGTGTCTGCTGTGTTTTCTTTTATTAATTTGTGGGTCTTGGGCTTCGCTGGCTAGCCAGGATTGATGGCCCATACATATTTGCCGTTGAGAAGGTGGTGGGCAGTTGCTTTCTTGAACCACTGCAGTCCACTTGCTGTGGGCGGACCTACAATGTCATTAGGGAGAGAATCCCAGGATTTCGACCCAGTGGCTCCGAAGGTGATATGTTTTCAAGTCAAGGCTGTGGGGTCCTTGGAGGGGAGCTTGCAAGTGGTGTTTTTCGGAGGTATACTTGTTTTTTTAAATGGAGTTGATCGTCCGTTTCGAAGGTGCTGACTAAGGTTCTTTGGAAAATTTTTGCGGTCCATCTTTTATAAAGTACACACTGCTGCTACTGAGTGCCGATGGTGACGGATGAAATACTTGTAGATAGGATGCCAATCAAACGGGGATGCTTTGTCCTGGATTGTGTTGAGCTTTCTTAGTGTTGTTGGAGATGCACCCACCCAGGCAGGTGGAGTCTGTTTCATTCCATGTCTGACTTGTGCTTTGGAGATGGTTGATAGATTTTCGTGTGTCAGGGGGTGAGTTCTTGCAGCAGTGTCCCCAGTTTCTGACATGCGCTTGTAACCAGTGTGTTTATGTGGTAAGTCCAGTTCAGTTTCGGTTCAATGGTAACTTGAAGGATGTTGACATTGGGCGATTCATTGATGGTACTACAGTTTACTTTCAAGGGGCTGTGGTTAGAGTGGCGTTTATTGATGAGAGTCATTGTCTGGTATTTTGTGGCGTGAGTTCTATTTACCCCTTGTTGGGTCAAGTCTGGATATTGTCCAGATCTTGTTGCATTTGTGCATGGACTGCTTCAGTATCTGAGGAGTCACGAATGGTGCTGAACATTGTGAAATCTTTGGTGAACATCCCCACTTCTGACTTTATGACAGAATGAAGGTAATTGATGAAGCATCTAAATATTTTTGGACGTAGGATATTACCCTGATAGATTCCTGCAGAGATGTCCTGGAGCTCTTATGACAGACCCTGCATAAACTCAACAATCTTATTTTGCAACAGGTTTGACTCAAACAATAATTGTATTGAAACCTCGCCCTTCTTAGTCATTGGTGGGCGTGCGGACACACTCTTTGTGTTGTATATTGAAGTCCCAAACACAGAGTACGGTCTGTGTCCTTGTGTCTCTCCGTGCTTCCTCCAATTTGTTTTCAACATTGAGGCGAATTTAGCTATCGCCAAGGGGTGATGTGGAGGGCAGTAGATTTCTATCATCAGGCGCTTTCCTTGGTCATCTTTGAACTGTTATCATTAGATTCCTGGGTTTTGGAATCAATGTTGGGGAATTCCAAAGTAACTTCTTTCCTGACTGTATCCCACGGTGCCCCCAAAACTGTTGGGTTTGTATTGCTGGTGGGACAGAATCGACCCAGGTTTGGTGATGGGGCTTCGTGAAACATTACTCATCAGGCCTGATTCGGTGAGTATGATGTTGTCAGACTGTTTCCTGCCCGGGACAATATGGACATTAAATGCAACATTACACCAGGATGAATAATGTACAAAAAACGGAATGAAATGCACTCTAACTGAAGGTGTGCGATGTTTTCAAACATGTTCGAGAAATTCAATGTATACATTGAGGTAAATGGACATGATTTAAATACGTTAGAGAGACGTGGTGACAGAGTGGTCGACACTGGGAGCTGAATATCAAGCTTACTTTATATTTGGCAATTTTATACAAAACTGAGAACAGTGTCGGGTACAGCTCCGAATAAAGCATGATTGCAAAAGAGTATCTTACAGCAAATAATTCAAGTATTGGTTTAATGTTTTTGTTTTTGTTTTGTGCAACGTGCCGGTTGAGTAGAGTTCGGGGAGTGTTTTCCGACAGAGGCTGAGTGGGACTCATCAAAGTTAATGGACAGAAGTGCCATTGTGAGAGGAATATTTGTGTCTTTATCAAATTTTATATCCGACGTTCTCTGGCATACTCTTTCACATTAACTGTGAATTGCCAGAGTGAATTAACTGAAAAAAAAACTCCAAAGGGAAGAGTAAAGTTCCAGCAGGAAAAAGACACTATTATGACTTACCCACTTGCATGTAAAGGGTTGAGGACATTTTCTCTGCATTTACAATTTTTCAAGACAGAGATTGACGTCATTTTAGACATGAAGATAGAACTTCCCAACCTCCGTTTGTCTTAAAGGAACTGCGAGTATTCTAAACAGTAAATAAGTGTTTTTACTCTTGAGTGATCAAATGTTTGCGATTGTTCTTGAAGCCATCTGTTTTTATGGCTGTGTGTCTGTGTGTTTGGGAAAAGAGAGTTTCTTGTGAATTACGTTTCAATTTTGTAACGAACTCAGAACTTCTCATTTGTTATTTCAGCTCCCATGAATTAAATAGATCTCCGAAGACAGTTAAACATTTGAAAATCTCACTTGCTCCTTTATCAAACTGCTCACTTTGCCCCCAGACTGATGTATAATATGTTTGCTTTCCTTTCTCACAGTTACCGCATTGACGATCTATGTCCTGCTTTATAAAGATTGTGGATTGTCTCAGTGTGTCAGACGTTACCTGGGGGCCATGGCAATGGCGGATCTGCTGGTCATTATCCTCGACCTGATATTGAGACACATTCCCATTATTTATGTTGAACAGTTTTATTTCCTGAGATATACCATCCCCGTGTGTAATATCCATGCCGTCCTGCTTTATGCAGCCACTGACTGCTCTGTCTGGTTCACCGTCACTTTCACCTTTGATCGGTTTGTGGCCATATGTTGCCAGAAGCTGAAACGTAAATATTGCAGTGAGAAAACGGCGGCTGTAGTTCTGGGAACAGTGACTGTGCTGGCCTGTTCAAAGAACGTCTTCTGGTATTTTATGTATTTACCTTGGTATTGGATGGAGAACCCCACTTGGTTTTGTGCTATAACTATGGATGTTCTATTATCCCCTTTCTGGCTCAAACTCGAGTTCATTCACCACATTCTGAACCCAGCTACCCCATTTCTCCTGATACTGATACTCAATGTTTTCACCGTCAGACACATTTTAGTGGCTAGCAGAGCCCGCAGCAGACTCCAGGCTCACACCAATGGGGTCACTCAGTCGGACACAGAAATGAGAAACCGAAAAAAAAGCATAATTTTACTGTTTGTGATCTCGGCCAACTTCATCCTATTATGGTCAACGTTAATGATACATTCTATATCGTCCCGGATGGTTTCGATTGGATATTCTTCCTTGCGTCCACCTAGTTTTATGATGGATTTGGGCCACATGCTGCAGCTCCTCAGTTGCTGCACAAACACCGCGATTTATGCTGTGACCCAGACTAAGTTCAGACAGCAGCTGAAGAATGTGCTGAAATATCCATTTACTCAAATTCATCAATCAATCAAATTCACTATTTAATCAATCCATCTGGCATTTTAACTGACCAGTTTAGCAATTCCAATGATGCAGCATGTTGGTATGGTAACAGACTGAGTGTCGTGCTGGATTGTCGAACCATATCCCACAGTGGGATGCAGGGACAGATTTCAATGTTGCACTCAATTCAGGTGCCAGTGAGAAAAGGCCCCATCCCATTGATAGTATTGATCACTTCAAGTTGTAAACAATAAAAAAGTATGCTCATTAGAAAGTGCCAAGGAGAAGCCTGAACAAAGTTTTGTTTGACTTCATGTTGAAGAAGCTGAGCTGGAGAGAGACAGACTCCTCCCAAAGTTCTCGTACTCACGGATGGTGAGGGGAACGGGGCCTGACCTCAGGAGTTGGGTTAAAGTCACTCTGTCATTGCTTTCAAATCCAAGTCAACCAAACTATCTGGCCACGTTATAATTAATCTCTCTTCCTTTGTACCACTCCTTCCATATCTCCCTCCAAGTACTACACTGTGCTTCTGTCTCTCTCACCTCCCAATTAGACACTATACTTCACTGTCGGACCTTCCCCATTCTCTTTCACTCACTCTCCGTCCTGCACTCACTTCTTCCAATGTCCCATTCTCCTACACTCTCTGCCTCGAATCCTCTCCAAACTTCCGTTGTTGGGGGAACACAGGAGGGATGTGGATCTTCAGGCCGATTCTAGGTTTGCAGTGTATGGATTGAGCCAAATGTCATTAGTAGCGGGAGTGAGCATGATGAGGGGTGGGGAATGGAATACGCTGGCGCGTGAGTATGAAGGTGGAGTTAGTGTGGGGGTGATTTTTACGGATTGCGAGTCTGCAGGGTGTGAGCATAACGGTGGAGGAGGGAGCATGACGGTCGGGCGTGTGGTGGAACTGAGTGCGACGGTGGTGGAGTGTGCAGTTTATTCAGCATGACGATTCGGAAGAGTTTGCAAGGGAGTGAGCATGATGATGGGGAATGTGTGAGACAGTGATTATGACAGTCAGGAAGCGGTCAGGAGGGCGTGATGGAGTGAGAATGCGTAGGGGTGTGAGAGATATGGTGCAGTAATGGGTGGAAGTATTTGTGACGCTGGGCTAGTGTATGGTGGATCATGACAGTGGGTTTAGTGTGACATAAGTGAGAGTAAGAGTGGGTGGTGTTTGAAGGATTCGTCATGACAGAGTGGTAATGTGCAGGGGAGAGAGCCTGACGGATGTGGAGTGCGGGAGAGTGAGCATGACAAAAGGTGTGAGAGGGGGGTGACTCAGCATGATGATGTGGAAGTGAAAAGCAGAGTGAGTGTGATGGTGCTATTAGTGTAGGGATGAGTGTGACGGATGGACAGTGTGCAGGATTATGAGCGTGATGGGGGATGTGTGCAGAGGAGTGAGCGTGTTCGTGCGTGAGTGTGCGAGAGAGGGACCCTGACAGTGGGGTGGTATGTGGGTGAGTGAACCAGATGGTGTGACAGCAAGCACGGATGTAATCGTGAACTTGCAGGAGTGTGTGGGGAAGTGAGTTTGACTGTATCACGGTGATAGTGATGGAGTGAGTGTGAGAGATTCAGATTGATGCTGTAGGATTGAGTGTGAGTGTGGCAATGCGATGATGTTGGAGTGAGTGATTGGGTCAGTGTTGCAGTGACAGATTGACTGTGAGTGATTCATGGTGAGTAATAGAGTAAGTGTGAGATGGTGAAGGTGAAAGTGAGGTAGTGGTTCTGTGGGGTCAGGGTGACGTTGATGGAATGAGTGTGATGGGGTCAGAATGAGAGTGACGGAGTGAATGTGAGGGTGTAAGGGTGACAGTGATCGAGTGAGTGTGAAGGGGCCAGGGTCATGGTGAAGGAGTAAGTGTGGAGTGTAGGGTAATGGTGACTCGGTGCTTGTGAAGAGGTCAGGGTGACAGTGACAGAGTGAGTGTGAGGGTGTCAAGGTGATGGTGGTGGAGTCAGTGTGAAGGGGTCAGGGTCCCAATGACAGAGTGAGTGTGAGGTGGTCAGAGTGGGTCAGGGTGATGGTGACAGAGTGAGTGTGAACCGGTCAGAGTGAAGGTAATGGAGAGGGTGTGAGGGTGTAAATGATGGAGTGAGAGCGAGTATGGTCTATCAGGCTGAGGGTGACAGAGTGAATGTGAGAGGGTCAGAGTGAAGGCGATGCAGTGCTTGTGAGGGGGTAAGCCTGACTGTGACTGGGTGAATGTGAAGTGGTCAGGGTGGCTGTGTCAGAGTGAGTATGGGGGTCAGAGTAACGGTGATGTAGAGAGTGTGTCGGGTCTATCTGAGAATGATGGAGTAAGTGTGAGGGTGTTTAAGTGATGGTGACAAAGTAACTGTGAGGCTGTCAGGGTGAGGGTACTGCAGTGAGTGTGAGGGTATAAATATGATGGTGACAGAGTGTGTCTGACGGATCAGCGGGACGTTGACAGAGTGAGTGTGTGGGTTTCATGATGACAGTGAGGGAGTGGACATAACGGGGCCAGGATGACTCTGATGGAGTGAGTGTGAAGGGACCAGGGTGACAATGAGCGATTGAGCCTGAAGGGCGACAGTGACAGGTTAAGTGAGAACAGCAGGTTACAATGATGTGACCGAGTGAGTGTGCGCGGTCAGGATGACAGTGACAGAGTGCGTGAGAGGGGTCAGAGTGACATCCAGCGAATGACTCTCGGGGTGACGGTGATGGAAAAAGTGAGAGTATGTGGGTTGCAATGACTGGGGTGGAGTGAGTCTGAGTCAGTCACTTTGATGATGCTGGAGTGACTGTGAGCGTGTCAGGGTGACGATGGAGGAGTGAGTGTGAGTGTGACAATGTGATGGCGATGGAGTGAGAGTGAGGGTGACATGATGGTGGCGATGGGGTGACTGTTCACTGGTCAGGCTCATGGTGAATGAGTGAGAGTGGGGGTAAGGGAGACGGTGACAGAGGGAGTGTGATGGGGTCAGGGTGACAGTGATTGAGTGAGTGTGAGGGCGTCATGGTCACGGTGAATGAGTGAGTGTGAGGGTTCAGGGAGACTGTGATGGTGTGAGTGTGAGGGTGTCCGGGTGATAAAGTTGGAGTGTATGTGAGGAAGTCAGGGTGATAGTGATGGAGTAAGCATGAGGGGTTCAGGGTCACGTGAACGAGTGAGCGCGGGTGTCAGGGTTATGGTGACTGGCTGAGTATGAGGTAGTCCGGGTGAGAGTGACAGTGTGAGTGTGATGGGTACAGCGTGAAGGTGATTGAGTGATTGTGAGGGCGTAAAATGTTGGTGACAGAGTGAGTGTGATGGAGCAGGGTGACGGTGACAGAATGTGTATGCGAGGATCAGAGTGATGGAGACTGGGTGAGTGTGAAGAGGTCAATGTGACAGTAAAGAGTGAATGTGAGGGTGTCAAGGTGACGGTGATGAAGTAGGTATGAGGACGTCAGGGTCACGATGACAGAGTGATTGTGTGGGAGTCAGAGTGATGGCGCCATAGTGAGTGTGAGGGGTCTTTCTGAGGAAGATGGAGTAATTGTGAGGTTGGTAAATGATGGTGACAGAGTGATTGTGAGGTGGTCAGGGTGAGTGTGACGGAGTGATTGTGAGGGAGTCCGGGTGAGGGTGATGTAGTGAGTGTGAGGGTGCAAAATGATGGTGAGAGAGTGAGCGTGACAGTGACAGTAACTGACAGGGTGAGTGTGAGTGTATCAAGGTGACAGTAATGGAGTGAGTGTGAGTGCGTGAGGATAATGGAGTTAGTATGTGTGTGTGTTTCATGGTGACAATCATGGAATTGGTGTTAGGGAGCCAGGATGACGACGGCGGAATTACTGCTATGGGATCAGCGTGACAGTTGGTGAGTGATTTTGAGTGTTGACAATGAGAGAGTAAGTAAGAATAAATGGGAGACGATAATGCTGATGAAGGGAATGTCAGTGCGTCACGGTGATGGTGACACAGTGAGTGTGAGACGGTCAGGGTAACAGTGTAGGAATGAGTGTGAGTTTATCAATGTCACATTCGAGGAATGCATGTGAGGGGGTCAGTGTGACAGCGAATGAGGGAGTGTGAGGGGATGAGTGTGAAGATGTCAGGGAGATTGATGGAGTGAGTGTGAGGCTGTCATGGTCACAGTGATGGAGTCAGTGTAAGGGGGTCAGGGTCACGATGAGAGAGAGAATGTGAGCGGTCAGGGTAACGGTGATGTAGTGAGTGCGAGGGATTCAGGCAAACGGTAATTGGGTGAGTGCGAAGATGTAAGGGTAACTTTGACAGAGTGAGTGTGAGAGTGTCAAGGTGATGGTGATGGAGTGAGTGTGAGAGTGTCAGTGTCGTGGTGACAGAGTGAGTGGAAGGATGTCATGTGATGGAGTGAATGTGTAGTGCTCATGGTGATAGCAACGGCTCTAGGGTGATGGATTCAGGGTGATTGCAATGGAGTGAGTGTGACGGGGTGAGGGTGATGGTGACGGGGTGAGTGTGAAGAGGGCAGGGCATTAGTGATACAGTGAGGGTGATGGTGTCAAAGGCATAGTGCTGGAGTGAGTGTGGGCGTGAGGGTTACGGTAATGAAGTGAGTGTGAGTACGTCAGTGTGACAGAGAGGAAGAGAGTGTGTTGGGGTAAGTGTAACGGTGATGGAGTGAGTATGAGGGTGTCAGGTTCACGGTGACGGAGTGAGCGTGTGGGGACAGGGTCACGTTGATAGATTAAGTGTGAGCATGTCAATGTGACGATGATGGAGTGAGTGTGAGGCAGTCAGTGTCGTGGAGACAGAGTGAGTTTGAGGTTGTCAGTGCAACGGATTAATTTGTGGTGCTCATGGTGATAGTGATGGAGTGAGTGTGACGTGGTCAGGATAATTGTGATGGAATGAGTGTGAAGGGGTGAGGATGATGGTGTCAAGGTGACAGTACTGGAGTGAGAGTGGGGGCGATTGTGACGTAGATGAAGTGAGTGTGAGTACGTCAGTGTGACAGGCAGGGAGAGAGTGTGTCGGTGTCAGTATGACTGTGATGGAGTGAGTGCGAGGGAATCAGGCAGACGGAAATTGGGTGAGTGTGAAGAGGTAAGGATGACTGTGACAGAGTGAGTGTGAGAGTGTCAAGGTGATGGTTATGTAGTGAGTGTGAGGGTGTCAGTGCCGTGGGAACAGAGAGAGTGTGAATTTGTCAGGGTAATGGAGGAGGTGCGTAAGGTTCATGGTGACAGTGACGGAGGGCAAAATGGTTAGGGTGACAGTGAGGGGTCAGGATGACAGTGACACAGTGAGTGTGAGTGTGTCAGGGTGAAGGTGATGGAGTGAGTGCGAAGGGGTCAGTGTCACAGTGACAGAGTGACTGTGAGAGTGACAGAGTAACAGTGACTTGGCGACTGCGTGGGTGTCAATGTGACAGTGGTGGAGCCAGTGTGAAGGGGGTCAGGTTTATGAAGACAAAGTGAGTGTGAGGGGGTCTGGATGATGGTGATGGAGGAGTGTGAGGGTGTCAGGGTGAAGGTGATGGAGTGAGTGTGAAAGGGTCACGGTCACAGTGACAGAGTGTCTGTGAGGGGGTCAGGGTGACAGCAACGTGGTGAGCGTGAAGAAGTCAGGGTGGCAGTGACAGAGTGAGTGTGAGGTTGTCAGAATGACATTGGTGGAGCAAGTGTGAAGGGGTCAGGTTTATGAAGACGGAATGATTGTGCAGGGGTCATGGTGACGGTACCAGAGGGAATGTGAAGAGGTCAGAATAATTGTGATGGAGTGAGTGTGAGAGGGTCAGGCAGACAATGATGGAGTGACTGTGACAGGGTCAGGTTGAGACTGACGAAATGAGTGTGAGGCGGTCAGGGTGAGGGTTACAGAGTGAGTGTGAGGGGTCAGAGCGACGGTGGTGGAGTGAGTATGAGGGAGTCTGGGTGATGGTGTTAGTGCGTGGGTTTCAAGGTGATAGTGACGGAGTGAGTGTAAGGTGTTCAGACTGACACTGATGGGGTCAGGGTGACAGTGACGGTTTGAGTGCGAGCGTGTCACAGTGATGATGATGGTATGAGTGCCTGTGTGTCATGGTCATGGTGACGGAGTGAGGAGATGGGGTCAGGGAAATGTTGACGGATTAAGTGTGAGTACATCAATGTGATGATGATGGAGTGAGTGTGAGAGTGTCAGTGTCGTGGTGACAGAGTGAGTTTGAGGATGTCAGGTTGATGGAGTGAATGTGTAGTGATGGAGTGAGGGTGACGGATTCAGGGTGATGGTGATGGAGTGAGTGTGAGGAGGTGAGTGTGATGGTGACTGGGTGAGTGTGAAGCGAGCAGGGCAAGAGTGACAGAGTGAGGGTGATGCTGAAAATGTGTTGCTGGAAAAGCGCAGCAGGTCAGGCAGCATCCAAGGAAGAGGAAATTCGACGTTTCCAGCATCAGGGCTTATGCCCGAAACGTCGAATTTCCTGTTCCTTAGATGCTGCCTGACCTGCTGCGCTTTTCCAGCAACACATTTTCAGCTCTGATCTCAAGCATCTGCAGGCCTCACTTTTTCCTTGAGGGTGATGCTGTCAAGGTGCCAGTGCTGGAGTGAGTGTGGGGGTGAGGTTGCCAGTAATGAAGTGAGTCTGAGTACGTCAGTGTGACAGGGAGGAAGAGAGTGTGTTGGGGTAAGTTTAACGGTGATGGAGTGTGTATGAGGGTGTCAGGGTCACGGTGACGGAGTGAGCGTGTGTGGACAGGGTCACGTTGATAGATTAAGTGTGAGCATGTCAATGTGATGATGATGAAGAAAGTGTGAGACAGTCAGTGTGGTGGAGACAGAGTGAGTTTGAGGTTGTCAGTGTAACGGAGTGAATTTGTGGTGTTCATGGTGATAGTGATGGAGTGAGTGTGACGGGGTCAGGGTGACATGACGGAGTATGTGTGACGGTGTTTGGATAATGGTGATGGAGTGAGTGTGACAGGGTGAGGTGTCAAGGTGACAGGACTGGAGTAAGAGTGGGGTAATTGTGACGTAGATGAAGTGAATGTGTGAATACGTCAGTGTGACAGGGAGGGAGAGAGTGAGTCAGTGTCAGTATAACGGTGATGGAGTGAGTGTGAGGGGGTCAAAGTGATGGCGATGCTGTAAGTGTGTGGGGGCTGGCTCACGATTACAGTTTGAGTGCGTAGCGGTGACGGGGATGATGTGAGTGTGAATATCTCAGGCTGAAAGTGACGGAAAGATTTTGTTAGGGTCAGTGTAATTATGATGAAGAGAGTCTGAGGAGGTCATGGAGACAGTGACAGCGTGAGTGTGTGGGGTCAGGAAAATGGTGACCGAGTGAATATGAGTGGGTCAAAGTGATGCCGCTGCTATTAGGGTGAGGGGGCAGGGTCACGATGACAGTGTGAGTGCTAGTGGGTGAGCGTGACGGGGATAAAGGTAGTGTGCCTATCTCAGGCTGACAGCGATGGAGAGATTGTGTCGGAGTCAGAGTCATCACGATGGAGTGGGTCTGAGAGGATCATGGTGACGGTGACGGGATGAGTGTGCGAGTGCCAAACTGGTGTGAGTGGAGTAAGTGTGAGGGGTCAGGTAACGATGACAATGCATGTGCGAGGAGGTGAGGGTGACGGCAATGGAGTGAGTTTGAGTACGTCAGGATGACAGTGAGGGAGAGGTTGTGTCGGGCTCAGTGTGATAACGATAGAGTGGGGTTGAAGGGGTCGGGGTGAGGCTGAAGGAGTGAGTTTGAGAGTGTAAATTGATGGTGGCAAAATGAATGTGAGGTGGTCAGGGTGAAGGATGACAGAATGAGTGTGAACGAATCAGGGTGAACATGTCAGAATGAGTGCGATGGTGTCAGAGTGACATGATGAGTTGAATGGGAGGTAATCAAGGTGACTGTGACGGATTGAGTGTGAGGTTGTCAGGGTTACAGTGACAGAGTGAATGTGAGGTGATGAGTGAGTGTAAGAGTGTCATGGATGCAGTGACGGGGTGTGTTTGACGGCTTCAGGGTGATGGTGTGGAGCATGAGGGGGTCAACTGAACATGTCAGAGTGAGGCTAATGAGTTTAGGGTGACAGTACAGAATGAGTGTGAGTGGAATTGGTGATTTGATGGGGTGAGCGTGAGGGTGACAGGGTGACAGTGATAAAATGATTGTGAGGTGGACAAGATTATAGTGATGGAGTGAGTGTGATTGGGTCAGAGCGATGGTCAGGATTGTGTGTGAGGCTTGCAGGGAGACAGTAGGGTCTGAATGTTATATGGTCAGGGAGACAGTGGGGGAGTGAATATGAGGAGATCAAGATAACTGCGTGGGAGCGGCTGTGAGTATATCTGGTTCATAGTGTATGAGTGAGTGTGAGTGTGTCAGCTTGATAGTGATGGACTGCGTATGAAAGTTTCAAGGTGATGATGACGGAGTGAATATGAAGGAGTCAGGGTGAGAGTGACGGGCTAAGCGTGAGGGGGTCAGATTAAGGGTGACGGAGTGAGAAAGAGGGTTGAGGGTTAATGTGAAGGACTAAGTGTGTGTGGGTCAAGGTGAGGGTGACCGAGTGAGTGTTATGGGCGAGGGTTACAGTGAAGAACTGACTATGAAGGTGTCAGGGTGTTGGTGACACTGTGAAAGTGAGGCAGTTAGCGTGATAGTAATGGAGTTAGAATGATCGTGAGAGAGTAAGTGTGAGGTTGTCAGAGTGACAGTATAGAGTGAATGTGAGGCGGCTCAGGGATACAATAACAGAGTGAATGTGAGGGGGTGAGTTTGACGGTGACGGAGTGAGTTTGAGGCGGGTTGAAGGTGACGGAGAAAGGGTGATCGTATCAAGATGACAGTAACAGAGTGAGAGTGAGATGAACATAGTGACGATGATGGAGTGAGCGTGGGGGGTCAGTGTGGTGTTGATCAAGTTATTGTGAGATGAACAGTGTGAAAGTGACGGACTGAGCGTGACAGGTTCAGGTTAACTTTGATGGAATGTGTCCGATTTGCACTTGGTGACAGTGATGGATTTAGTGTGAGGGGGTCTGTGATGGCGACATAGTGAGTGTGAGGGGGGTCATGGGGACAGTGATCGAGTGAGTTTGAGGTGGACAGGGTGGCAATGTTGGAGTGAGTGTGAGGGGTTTCAGAACGATACACATGCAGAGAATGTGAACAGGTCAATGTGACGATGATGGAGAGAATATAAGGGTGCCAATGTGACAGTAAGGTAGTGAGTGCGAATGTTTAAGGGTGACGGTGTAGTAGAGACTTTAAGGTGGTTTGAGTGACCGTGACGGTGTGAGAGTGAGGTGTGAGGTTGACTGTGTCAGAGTGATTGTGGCAAGGACAGGTGACTGTGATATAGTGAGTCTGAGGCGTCGGGATGATGTTGATGGAGTGAGTGTGAGGGGGTCAGGTTGAAGGTGATGGATTGAATATTAGGGCGTTAGATAACAAGAGGTAGGTGAGTGTGTGTGTGTGGGTTAGTGTGATAGCTGACGATATCGAAGTGAATGTGAGGGTGTCAGCATGAGGGTGACAGATAAAGAGAGAGAGAGAGACATGTTGACTTTGAGGGAGTGATTGTGAGTGGGTCTGGGTGACTGCGATGGAGTGATTGTGAGGGGATTGGGATGACAGTGTGAGTGCGAGGGACTCAGGGTAATGGTGAGTGTGAGGGTGTCTGGGTGATGATGATGGAGTGTTTGTGTGGGGCCAGGTTGACAGTGATGGAATGAATGTGCAGGTGTCTGTTTAACGGTGATGGAGTGAGTGTAAGAGGGACACAACGTCCGTTAGGATTAAGTGTGAGGAGGTCAGGCTGATAGCGATTAAGTGAGTGTGAGTGGGTCAGAGTGACATTCAGGTTTGAGAGTGAGGGTTACACGGGAACAGTAAGGTGTGAATGTTATGTGGTCAGGGAGACAGCGGTGGAGTGAATGCGAAGGCTTCAGAAATAAAGGGTAGGAGTGAGTGTGAGTGTATCAGGTTTATGGTGAAGGCATGAGTGTGAGGGGCTCAAGGGGACGATGATGGAGTGATTGCTAGCGTGTCAGTGTGAGAATCACTGGGTGTGCATGGAGATTGTCAGTTTAAGGGTGACGCATTGAGAGTGAAGGGGTGAGGGTGACAGTAAAGGAGTCAGTGTGAGAAGGTCCTGGTGATGATGATGGAGTCAGTGTGACGTGGTCAGGGAGAGCGGGAGGGGAGTCAGGGTGAGGATGACCGATTGAGTGCGAGGGGGTGAGTGTGTCAGTGGAAGAGTGACAATGAGAGGGTCAGGGTGACCCTGATGGAGTGAGTGCGAGGCGGAAATGGTATATGATTGAGGGGGTTAGTGTAAGGGGGATACAGTGAGTGTGGTTGGTTCAGGGTGACGGTGATGGAGTCAGTATGAGGTTGAAGGGGTGAGTGTGAGTTGTATCAGGGTGACAGTGAAGGAATGACAATGGGGCTTAGGGTGAGGGTGACGGAGTGAGTGTGAGGCGTGCAGGGTGATGGTGACGGCGCTAGAGTCAGGGGCAGGGTAACAGTGAGGGAGTGAGTATAATGGTTTCAAGGTGTTGGTGACAGTGTGAAGGTGAGGACCTTTGGATGATAGTGAGGAAGTGAGAGGGGTTGACAGGGTGACAGTGAAGGGGTCAGTGTGAGGGTGACAGAGTGAAGGGTTGGGGTTCAGTGATACAGTGATGGACTGAATGTGAAGGTGTCAGGATGACTGTGATAGACTGAGTATTTGTGGTCAGGGATGCAGCGACGGAGTGAATGTGAGGGGTCAGGGTGATGGTAACAGAGTGTTTGTGAGGGGTTCAGGTTGAAGCTGATGGAGAGAGAATGATGGTGTTATGGGTGACAGTAATAGAGTGAGTGCGAGGGGACGATGCTGATAGTGACTGAAAGAGCGTGACGGGTCAGGATGATGGTGATCGAGAGATTGTGATGCTGGCAGGATTACAGTGACAGAGTGAATGGGAGCTGGTTCAGTGTGACGTTGATGGAGTTAGAGTCATAGAATCATCGAGATGTACAGCATGGAATCAGACCCTTCGCAACAACTCGTCCATGCCAACCAGATATCCCAACCCAATCTAGTCCAGCACTCGACCCATATCACGACAAACCCTTCCTATTCATATACACATCCAAATGCCTCTGGAATGTTGCAATTGTACAGCCTCCAACGCATCATCTGGCAGCTCATTTCCATACACGTAACACTCTCTGTGTGAACAAGTTGCTGCTCTGATCTATTTTATATCTTTCCTCTCTCACCCTAAACCTATGCACCCTCGTTCTGGTCTCCCCGAACCCAGAGAAAAGACTTTGTCTATTTATCCTATCCATGCCCCTCATAATTTTGTGAATTTCTATAAGGTCACCCCCCAGCCTCCGACGTTCCAGGGAAAACAGCCCCAGCCTGTTCATCCTCTCCCTGTACCTCAGATCCTCTAACTCTGCAACATCCATGTAAACATTTTCTGAACCGTTTCAAGTATCACAAAATCATTCCGATAGGAAGGAGACCTGAATTGCACGCATTATTCCAACAATGGCCTAACCAGTGTCCTGTACAACTTCAACATGACCTCCCAACAACTGTACTCAATACTCTGACCAATAAAGGAAAGCATATCAAACGCCTTTTTAACTCTCCTATCTACTGTGACTCCACATTCAAGGTGCTATGAACCTCCACTCCAAGGTCTCATTGTTCAGCAACATTCCCCAGGGCCTTACCATTAACTATATAAGTCCTGCTAAGATTTGCTTTCCCAAAATGCAGCACGTCGCATTTATCTGAATTAAACTCCATCTACCACTTCCGAGCCCATTGGTCAATCTGGTCCGAATCCTGTTGTAATCTTTGGAATCACTCTTCACTGTCCACTACATCACCTATTTTGGTGTCATCTGCAAAATTACTAACTGTCCCTCTTATGCATGCACCCAAATCAAGGGATGAATGCAGATTTATCCAGCTTCCTCATTTCCCCTCCCCCCACCGTATTTCAGTCCCAACCCTCGGACTCAGCGCCGCCTTCTTGACCTGCAATCTTCTTCCCGACCTCACCGCCCCACCCCCACTCCGTTCTATCACCCTCATCTTAACATTCTTCCACCTATCGCATTCACAAAGTCTTTTGCCCCAAGTCTTCCTCTCTACCTTTTATCTTAGCCTGCTTGTCACATCTTCCTCATTCCTGAAGAAGGGCTTATGGCCGAAACGTCGTTTCTCCTGCTTCTTGGATGCTGCTTGACCTGCTGCACTTTTCAAGCAACAAATTTTTTCATCTCTGATTTCCTGCATGTGCAGTCCTCACTTTCTCTCAAATCACTTATGTAAATGACAAAAAATGGAGGGCCTAGCACCGATCTTTGTGGCATTCCACTGGTCACAGGCCTCCAGTCTGAAAAACAACCCTCCACCACCACCCTCTGTCTTCCACCTTTGAGCCAGTTCTGTAAGCAAATGGCTTCTTTTCCCTGTATTCCATGAGATCTAACCTTGCTAATCTGTCTCCCATGGGGAACACCTTACTGAAGTCCAAATAGATTACATCTACTGCTCTGCCCTCATCAATCTTCTTTGTGTCTTCATCAAAAAACTCAATCGAATTTGTGAGACATGATTTCCCACGCATAAAGCCGTGTTGACTATCCCGAATCAGTCGTTGCATTTCCAAATACATGTACATCCTGTCGCACAGGATTCCCTCCAACAACTTGCCCATCACCGTTGTCAGGCTCACTGATCTATAGTTCCCTGACTTGCCCTTACCACCCTTCTTAAACAGTGGCACCACGTTTGACAACCTCCAGAGTTAATGTGAGAGGATCAGGTTAACGATGATAGAGTGAGTGTGAGGTGGGCAGCGTGACAGTGATGGATTAAGGTGATGCTGTCTGGGGAACAGTGGTGGAGTGAATGTGATTTGAATTTGGCGACAGATATGGATTGAGTGTGAGTTGGACAGGGTGATGGTGATGGAGTAAGTATGAGAGGGTTCACAGCAGTGGTGATGCAGAGAATGTGAACGGGTAAGTGTGATGATGAAGGAGAGGGTGTGAAGTAATGAATGTGACAGTAAGGGAGTGAGTGCGAGTTTGTCAGGTTGGCGTTCTAGGAGTGAACGTGAAGTTGTCAGAGTGACGTTGATGGAGTGAGTGTGAGGAGGTCAGGGAGCCAGTCGGTGGGTGAGTGTAAGTGGGCCAATGTTATAGTTGAAGAGTGTGAAAGAAGGGAATAGGCTGATGGCATAGGAGCGAGTGTGAGGGTGACAGCGTGATAGTGAGGGAGTGAGTGTGATGGGGTAAAGTTGACTCTGATGGAGTAATTATGAGCAGCTCAGGGTGGCTGTGATGGAGAGAGTGAGAGGTGATTGGTATGACACAGCAAGTGTGACGGAGTCCGGGTGACAATGACGGAATGATTGCTTGCGGGTCAGGTTGACGATGATGGAGTGAGTGTGAGGGGTCCAGGTGACAGAGATGGAGTGAGTGTGAGGGGATCAGCGTGATTGGCCGAATGTTTGAGGGGGTAATGGTGACACTGATAGAGTGAGTGTGAGCGGGACAGGGTGACACTGACAGTATGTGTGCGAGGGGTTTACTGTTCCAGTAATGGAGAGAGGGTGAAGGGGTCAGGGTGACAGTGATTTAGTGAGTGTGAGGTTGTCAGACTGATGGTGACGAAATGATTGTGAGGGAGCGAGGGTGACAGAGTCAGTGTGTGCGGTTCAACCTCATGCTGATGGACGAAGTGTGAGCGTGCCTGGGTGATGGTGATAGAGTGAGTTTGATTCTGCCAGTGTAACGGTGAAAGTGAGTCTGTGAGGGGAGGCCAGGCTAATTGTGACGGAGTTAATGTAAGAGGACCAGGGGCAGAGTGATGGATCGAGTGTACGAGATCATGGTGACGTTTAGTGAGTGAGACTGTGGGAGTTCAGGGTATTGGTTAGGATTGAGAGTGAGGAAATCAGGCTGTTAGTGACAGAGTGAGGATGAGTGGATCAGACTGATGGTGAGGGATTCAGTATGCGAGAGTGAGTGTAACAGTGAGAGAGGGAGTGTAAGTGGTAAGGGTGTTGGGTCGGTTTGAGTGTGAGGAAATCAGGATGACAATAGTGATATGAGAGTGAGTGGGTCAGAGTGACGGACAGGATTGAGTGTTCGGGTTACATGGAGACAGTAGGTATGAATGTTATACGGTCACAGAGATAGTAGGGCAGTGAGTGTGAGTATATCAGGTTGATAGTGCAGGAATGATTGAGAATGCGCCAGGTGGAAAGTGATGGAGTGAGTGTGAACGGGTCGATGTGATATGATGGAGTAACTGGGAAGCCATCCAGCTGAGAGTGACTGGGTGAGCATGAGGGAGTCAGGTTGAGGGTTATGGAGTGAACGTGAGAGTGTCAGAGTGAAGGGGACAGAGTGGGTGTGAGTGTGTCAGAGTGACAGTCAGGATTGGGTGTGAGGGTGAAGGGGAGACAGTATGGTGCGAGTGTTATAGGGTCAGGTTGACTGTGGTGAAGAAAGTATGAGGGGATCAGGTTAACTGTGTAGGAGTGAGTGTGTGGATATCAGTTTTATTGCACAGGAGGGAGTCTGAGTGGGTGAGGCTGATAGTGATGGAGAGAGTGTAAGAGTGTAAAGGTGATGATAACGGATGGAATATGAGGATGTCAGGGTGAGATTGACTGAGTGCGTGTCAGTGGGTCAGGCTGATGGTGACAGAGTGAGTGTGAGGTGAGTCCGTGAGATGGTAACGGAGTGAGTGTGAGGAGGCAAGTGTGATGGTGACAGAGCTACTGTCAGGGATTAAGGTGGCAGTGAGTAAGTGTGTATCAGGGCGTTAGTGATAGTGTGAAAATGAGGGCGTTAGGTTGCTGGTGAGGGAGTGAATGTGAGTTTGTCACGACAACAGTGACAGAGTGAATGTGAGGAGTTAGGGTGAGGCTAATGGAGTGTGAGGGGTTGTGGTTGAAGTTATGGAGAGAGAATGATGGTGTCAGGGTGGCAGTGACAGAGTGATTGTGAGAGCAACATGGTGACAGTGGCAGAGTAAGCGTGACGGGGACAGAGCGATAGTGATCAGGTGATTGTAATGCTGACAGGGTAACAGTGACGAAATGAATGTAAGTTGGTCAGTGTGACGTTGAGGGAGTTAGTGCGAGAGAATCATGAGGGGATGCCAGAGTGAGTGTGAGGTGGACAGCGTGACAGTGACCGAGTAAGTGCAAGCTGGACAGGGTGGCAGTGATTGAGTGAGTGTGATGGGGTCAGGATGACAGTGATGGATTGAGTGTGAGGAGGTCAGTGTGACGGTGACAGAGTGAGTGTGATGGGGTCATGGTGACAGTGTCAGAGTGTGCTTGAGGTGGAAAGGGTGAAGGTGATGGAGTGAGTGTAAGAGGGTTCAAAGCAATGGTGATGGAGACAATGTGAGCAGGTCTGTGTGATGATGATGGAGAGAATGTGAGGGTGTCAATATGTCAGTAAGGGAGTGAGTGCAAGTGTATCAGGATGAGGGTGCAGGAGTAAGTTTGAGGTGGTTTGGGTGACGTTGACGGAGTGCTCCTGAGATGACAGGTTGACTGTAAATGAATGATTGTGAGGTGGTCAGGGTGACTGTTATTTAGTGAGTCTGATGCGTGAGAGTGACGTTGATGGAGTGAATGTGAGAGGGTCAGGGTGACAGTAGGTGGGTTAGTGTGAGTGAATCAGTGTGACAGTTGCGGAGTGAATGAGGGGTTTAGGCTGATGACATATGAGCGGGTGTGGGAGATTCAGCGGGATGGTGGGGAGTGGGAGTGAAAGGGTGATGTTGACTTTGATAGAATAATTGTGAGTGAGTCGGTGTGACTGTGATAGAGTGAGTGTGAGGGGATTGGGATGACAAAATAATTAAGAGGGTCTCAGGATGATTGTGCGTGTGACAGGGTGCGGCTGATGACGATGCAGTGATTGTATGGGATCAAGCAGACGGTAATGGAGAGAGTGTGAGGGAGTCAGCGTGATGGGGCCACTGTATGAGGGTGTCATGGTGACAGTAAGGGAGAGAGTGTCAGGGTGTCCGTGTGACAGAGATTGAGTGAGGGTGAGGGATTCAGCGTGATGGCGCGAGTGTATGCGGGTGTAATAGTGACAATGATAGAATAAATGTGAAGAGGACAGGGTGACAAGGACAGAGTGAGTGCGAGGGGAACAAGGTGACAGTGATGCAGAGAGTGTCGCTGGTCATGGTGACAGTGATGGAGAGGGGGTGAGGGGGTCAAGGTGACAGTGACTTGGTGAGTGTGAGGTACTCAGACTGATAGTGAGGCAATGACCGTGAAGGGGCGAGGGTAACAGAGTCAATGTGTGGGGTTCAAACTCACGTTGATGGACGAAGTGTGAGCGTGCCTGGGCGATAGTTACAGAGAAAGTGTGATGCTGTCAGCGTGACGGTGAAGGAGAGACTGCGAGGGAATGTAAGGGTGATTGTGACGGAGTGACTGCAACGAGGCCAGGGTGAGAGAGATGGAGTGGATGTAAGGGTGTTAGGCTGACCGTGAGGGAATGCATCTGCAGGAGTCAGCGTAACGGTGATGGAGTGAGTGTAAGGGGGGATGGTGAGGGTGTCAGTTAGGATTGGGTGTGAGGAAATTCAGTGTGGTATTGACAGAGTGAGTGAGTGGTTCAGAGTGATGGTCAGAATGGAGTTTTCGGCTTGCAGTGAGACAGTACAGTATGAAAGTTGTACGGTCTGGTAGATAGTAGGAGAGTGAGTGTGAGAGTAAGAGGATAAACGTGTAGGAGTGAATATGAGTATATCAAGTTAATAGTGTAGGAGTGAGTGTGAGGGCGTCAAGATGATGATGACGGACAGGATGTGAGCGTATCAGAGTGAGAGTCACTGGGTGAGCATGGGGCCAGTCAGATTTAGGGGACGCTGTGAGAGTGAAGGGGTGACAATGAGGGGTCAGGGTGGGGGTGACGGAGTGAGTGTGAGAAGAACAGGGTGATGGTGATGGAGCTAGTGTCAGGGGTCAGGTTGACAGTGAGTGAGTGAGAAGGCGTCAGTGTGTTGGCGACAGTGTGAAAATGAGGACGTTTGGGTGATAGTGAGGGAGTGAGTATGAGGATGTCAGGTTAACAGTGACAGAGTGAATATGAGGGGGTCAGGGTGAGGGTGAGAGGTTGAGTGGTTGTGTTCGGAATAAAGCGATGGATTGAATGTGAGGGGGTCAGTGTGAGGGTGACAGAGTGAGTTTTTGTGGTCAGGGATACAGTGATGAAATGAATTTGAGGCGGTCCGTGTGACGGTAACAGAGTGTTTGTGAGGAGGTAAGGTCAAAGCTGACGGATAGAGGATGATAGTGTCAGGATGACAATAATAGAGTGAGTTTGAGGTGAACATGGTGACAGTGACAGAGTGAGCATGGGAGGGACAAGGTGATGTTGAATGGGTGTATGTGAGTGGGTCAGTTAATGTTGATGGAGTTTGTGTGAGAGAATCAAGGTGACGGTGATGGAGTGAGTGTGATAGGATCAGGGTAATAGTGATGGAGTGAGTGCGATTTGGACTTGGTGACAGAGACAGATTGAGTGTGAAGGGGCACTGGTGACAGTTAACGAGTGAGCTTGAGGCGGACAGGGTGATGGTGATGGAGTGACTGTGAGGGAATCATCGTTTCGGGCATGAGCCCTTCAAACAGGCTAAGATAAAATCTAGGGAGGAGGGACTTGGGGGAGGGGCGGTGGAAATGTGACAGGTGGAAGTAGGTTGAGGTGAGGGAGATAGGCCGGAGTGGGAGTGGGGGCGGAGAGGTCAGGAAGAAGATTGCAGGATAGGAAGATGGTGCTGAGTTAGAGGGTTGGGACTGAGACAAGGTGGGGAGGGGAAATGAGGAAACTGGAGAAATCTGAGTTCATCCCTTGTAGTTGGAGGGTTTCTCGGCGGAAGATGAGGCGCTCTTTCTCCAGCCGTCATATTGCTATGGTCTGGCGATAGAAGAGTCCAAGGACCTGTATGTCCTTAGTGAAATGAGAGGGGGAGTTAAAGTATTGGGCCAAGGGGTGGTTGGGTTAGTTGGACTGGGTGTCTCAGAGGTGTTCTCTGAAACATTCCGGAAGTAGGCGGCCTGTCTCCCCAATATAGATGAGGTCACTTCGGGTGCAGCAGATGCAGTAAATGATGTGTGTTGAGGTGCAGGAGAATTTGTGGCGGATATGGAAGGATCCCTTGGGGCCTTGGAGGGATGTAAAGGGGAAGGTGTGGGCGCAAGTTTTGCCTTTCCTGCAGTTGCATGGGAAGTTGCCGGGAGTGGAGGTTGGGTTGGTGGGTGGTGTGGACCTGATACGGGAGTCACAGAGGTAGTGGTCTTTTCGGAACGCTGATGGCCGGGGGGAGGGAAATATATCCCTGGTGGTGGGGTCCATTTGGAGGTGGTGGAAAGGTGGATGATGTGATGCATATGGAGGTTGGTCGGGTGGTAGGTGAGGACCAGTGGGGTTCTGTCCTGGTGGAGATTGGAGGGGCGGGCTTAAGGGCGCAGGAGCTGGAAGTGGAGAAGATGCGGTGGAGAGCATCGTCAATCACATCCAGGGGAAATTGCGGTCTTTGAAGAAGGAGGCCATCTGGGTTGTTCGGTATTGGAACTTGTCTTCCTGGGAGCAGATGCGGCGGAGACGAAGGAATTGGAAATATGGGAAGGTGTTTTTACATGTGGCAGGGTGGGAGAAGATGTAGTCTAGGTAGTTGTGTTAGTCAGTCGGCTTATAGTAAATGTCCGTGTTGATTGGGTCGCCCGAGATAGAAATGGAGAGGTCTAGGAAGGGGAGGGAGGAGTCTGAGACGGTCCAGGTAAATTTAGGTTCAGGGTGGAACTCAAATGGTAAAGTGGATGAACTGTTAAACCTCGTCGCGGGAGCACGAGGCAGCGCTGATACAGTCATCGATGTAGCGACGGAAAAGGTGGGGGTTTGGGCCAGTGTAGCTGCGGAAGATGGACTGTTCCACATATCCTACGTTAAAGCAGGCATAGCAGGGGCCCATGCAGGTTCCCATGGCTACTCCTTTGGTTTGGAGGAAGTGGGAGGATCGGAAAGAGAAGTTGTTCAGAGTGACAACCAGTTCAGTCAGTCGAACGAGGGTGTCAGTGGAAGGTTACTGGTTGGTTCGGCGGGAATGGAAGAAGCGGAGGACTTTGAGTCCTTCGTGGTGGGGGATGGAGGTGTACTGAGACTGGATGTCTATGGTGAAGATAAGGCATTGAGGACCGAAGAAGTGAAAATCATGGAGGAGGTGGAGGGCGTGATCACAGTGACAGAGTGAATGTGAGGTTGTCAGGGGAACTGTACTGGAGTGGGCATGAGTGGGTCAGGTTGACAGTGGCGGAATGAGTGTGAAGGTGTCAGGGTGAGGTTGATGGAGTGAGTGTGAGGAGGTTAGTGGTGGAGAGATGTGAGGTAGTGTGGGCGACACTGAAAAAGTGAGTATGAGGGGATTAGGATGACAGTGATGGAGTGAGTATGTGGGGCTCAAGATGATGGTGAAGCAGTGAGCGTGATGAAGAAAACGTGACGGTGAAAGAGTGTAGGGAAGACAGGGTGATGGTGACTGATTTACTGTTAGTGGCCAGCGTGAAAGTGAGGGAGTGTTACAGCATCAGGTTGACAGTAGGTGCATGAGAGCGAATGGGTCAGTGTGACAGTGGAGGAGTATGTGAGAGCAGGTTAATCTGATATTATCAGAGTGAGTGCGAGGGTGTCAGGGTGACGGCGACACAGTGAGAATGAAAGCATCAGGTGAATTTTGAGTGATTGTCAGTGGGCCACAGGGACTACGATGGAGTGAGTGTTAGGGGATTGGGATAAAGGAGACTGAATGAGTTTGATGGAGTCAGTGTGATGAGGTGATTCTGATGGGATAAAAGTGGCAGTGATGCAGTGAGTATGAATGGAGTAGTGTGACAATGATGGTGTGGGAGTGGGGGGAGTCAGGGTGAAAGTGTATGATTGAGTGTGAGGTGGTCACAGTGGCAGTTGCGGAGTGAGTGTGAGGTGGGTCAGCCTCACAGCGATGAGCTAACTGTGACTGTGTCTGAGTGACAATGACAAAGTTAGTATGAGGGGTTCAGGATAAGTGTAGGGGAGTGAGTGTGCGAGATCAGGGTGAGTGCGATAAAGTGAATGTGAGGGGTGATGGTGACAGTGAAGGAGTGACAATGAGCGGGTAAGAGTGACAGTGACAGAGTGTGTGTGGGGAGGGTAGAGTGATATTGACGGAGTTAGTGTTAGGGGTCAGAGTGAGAGGGGGAGTGAATGTGAGGGCATCAGTGTGTGAGTGGAAGTGTGAGTGAGGGGGTCAAGGTGACGGGAAGAGAGTGTGAGGTTGTTAGCATGACCGTAAAGGAGTGAATATGCGGATGTGTGGGTAATGGTCACGGTGTGAGTGTAAGGAGGTCAGGGAAACCGTGACGGGTGAGTGTGAGAGGGTCAGGATGATGGTGTCTTGGGATTGTGAGAGGGTAAAGTTGAAAGCGACATAGTGAGGGGAAATGGCAATGGAGATGGAGTGAGGGTGAGAAGGACAGTGTGATGTTGAGAGAGTGATTGTTAGGTGGACAAGGTGACAGTGACGGAGTTAGTTTGGGATCGTCAGTGGGACGGTGATATATTTAGTGTGAGGAAATCACGGTGAGTGTGACAGAGTGAGTGCTGGTGAGTCAAAGTGATGGTGTGTGTGTGAAGAGGTGAGGGTGACAGTAGGGGGTGAGTCTGGGAGGTAAGCGTAATGGTATCTGAGTGAGTGTCAGGTGATCAATGTGATCGTGAGAGAGTGACTTTGAGGAGTGATGAGTGACACCAGCGAAGTGAGTATGACAGGGTACAGGGTGACAATAACGCAGTGAATGAGAGTGGAAAACGATGATTTTGATGGAGTGAGCGTGAAGTGGATAGGGAGACAGTAATGGAGTGAGTGTGAGAGGGTGAGATGACGGTGACAGAATGATTGTGAGGTGGACAAAGTGACTGATGGAGTGAGTGTAAGGTGGACAAGGTGACAGTGATGGCGTGAATGTGATGGTGTAGTGGAACGGTGATGGAGTTAATGTGAATGGAGCAGGGAGTGGGTGGTGTAGAGAGTGTGAGGGTGTCAGGTTGACAGAGTCAGTGTGAGGGGAGCAGATTGAAGGTGACGGATTGAGTGCTCGAGAGTCAGGGTGATAGAGTGAATGTGAGGTGTAGAGGGTGATGGTGGGGGAATGATGGTGTGGTGTCAGGGTGATGGTGACAGAATGAGTCTCAGATGATCAGTGTTACAGTGCGAGAATGAGCCTGAGAGGTTATGAGTGATGGAGTTGGAGTGAGTGTGAGGGGGCCAGAGTGACAGTGATCGAGTGAGTGTGAGGGAGTAGAGGTGGCAGTGATAACAGTAGTGCGAGCGGGTCAGTTTGAGGGTGATGGAGTGATTGTGAGGGGGTCAGGGTTGAGTGACAGATTGACTTTGAATGGCTCAGAGTGATGGTCAGGATTGAGTGCGAGGGTTAAGGTGTGAATGGCATATGGCCAGGAAAACAGTGGGTGAGTGATTCTGAGGCGATCAGGATAACGGTGTAGGAGCGGTTGTGAGTGCGTCAGGTTTGTATTGATGGAGTGAGTGTGAGGGGTTTCAAGGTGATGATGACAGAGTCAATGTGAGGGCGTCAGGTTGAGGGTGATGGAGTGAGAGTGATTTGGTGAGGGTGACAGTGAAGGAGCGAGTTTGAGTGGGTCAGTGTGAGTGTGACAGAGTGAGCGTGAGGAGGACAGGGTGATGGTGATGGAACTAGTGCCAGGGGTCAGTGAGACTGTGAGTGTGAGTGTGTAAGGGTGTTGGTGACAGTGCGAATATGAGGTTGTTAGCGTGACGGTGAGGGAGTGTGTGCAATGTTGTCATATGAGAGTGATGGAGTGAATGTGAAGGTGTCAGGGTGAGGGTGACAGAGTGAGTGTAAGGGGGTCAGTATGAAGCTGACGGGGAGTGCGTGATGGTGTCTGGGTGAAGGTAACAGAGTGACTGTGAGGTGAATATGGTGATGGTGACCGAAGGGGGACAGGCTGAGGGTGATCGAATGATTGTGCGGTGGAGAGGGTGATAGTAACGGAGTGAATCTGATTGGGTTTGTGTTCCATTAATGTGGAGTTAGTGTGAGGGGGACAGGGTGATGATGACATCGCGAGTGTGAGGTGAACAGGATGACAGTGACGGGGTGAGCGTGAAGGGGTCAGGGTAACAGTGATGAAGTGAGTGTGATTTAAAATTCGTGACAGTGATGGATTGAGTGTCAGGGCGTCAGTGTGACATTGATAGAGTGAGTGTGAGGGGATCAGGGTGACAGTGACAGAGTGAGTTTGGGGTGGAAAGTGTCACAGTAATGGAGTGAGTTTGAGGGGTTTCAGGGACATGGTGACAGAAAGAATGTGAGCCGGTCGGTGTGACAATGATTGCGAGAATGCGAGGGTGTCAATTTGACAGGAAGGGAGTGCGTGCAAGTGGATCATGTTGAAGATGACATAGTGAGGGTGATGGAGTTAGGATGTCAATAACAGGTCAGTGTGGTGGGGGGGAATGGTGATAGTGACGGAGTGAACGTCAGGGGACAGGATGATGGTGACAGAGTGATCGTGAGGTGGACAAGGTGACAGTGACGGAATGTGTATGAGGGTGTCAGTGGGATGCTGATGGATGAGTGTGAGGGTATCAGGGAGGCAGTGATGAACTGAGTGTGAGGTGGACAGTGACAGAGTGAGTGAGAGTTGGACAGAGTGACAGTGACAGCGTGAGTGTGAGAGTGTAAGTGTGAAGGTGACACAGTGAGTATTTCTGAGTCAGGGATATGAAGTGCATGTGAGAAAGTAAGGGTGACAGGAGAGCAATGAGAGTGAGGGCTAAGTGTGATTTTCTTTGAGTATGAGGGAGTTAAGGTGCCAGTGACAGAGTCAGTATGAGGGGGTCAGTGTGAAGGTCATGGAGTGAGTGCTGGTGAGTCAGGTTGATAGGCTGAGTGTGAGGCGATGAGAAAGACAGTAGTGGAGTGAATACTGGCTAAGAATGATGGAAACAGAGTAATGTAAGGGCGTTCGAGTAACGGCGACAGATTGAGTGTGAAGGGATCAGGGAGAGGGTGATTGACTGTGTGCGAGGAGGTGAGGGTGACACTAGGGCAGTTAGAGTGAGAGCTAGGGGAGATGGTGACGGAGTGAGTTTCAGGTGATCAGGGTGACAGAGAGTTTAGGGATTATGGGTGATAGCGACAGAGTGAGTGTGGTGGTTTAGGTTGAGGATGATGGAGTGAGTGTGAATGAGAGATTGTGGCAGTGAGGAAGTGAGTGTGATTAGATCAAGATGGTGGTATTTGATTGAGTCTGAGGGGATCAGGGTGATGGTGACTGAGTGAGTGTGAGGGGATCTGGGTGACGGTGATGGAGTCAGTGTGAAGGGTCAGGTTTACAGTGACAGAGGGAGTGTGACGTGGACAGGTTAACCGAGACGTAGGGAGTGTGTGGAGACAATATGAGGGAGTCAGAGTGACAGTAGGAGAGTGCGTGTCAAGGAATAAGACTGATGGTGTAGGAATAAGTATGAGAGGGTCACGGACACAATGATGGACTCAGTGTGAGGGTGTCACTGTGATGAAGAAGCAGTGATTCTGAACGTGTAAGAGTGATTGTGACAGAGTGAGTGTGAGTGGGTCAGAGTGACGGTGAAACACTGAGTGTTAAAGGACAAGGGTGACGAAGATGGTGAATGTGAGGCAATCAGGGAGAACCTGAGAGAGTGAGTCTGCGGAGTCCGGGTGAAGGTGATGGAGTGGATCTGAGGGAGCAAGGGTCACGGTGGCAGAGTGAATGTGAGGGGATCAGGGTGAAAGTGATGGAATGAGTGTGAGTGGGACAAGAGTTTGCGTGTCATCCTTGAGCAGGTAGTTGAGCAAGTGAAACGTTATAAAACATTAGGATCTATAACAAACGGTAAGATCCTTCATCCTACTGCACCCTTCCCATTCTAAATAACCTGCTAATTACCCTAATCCCAAATTGAAGCAATGGGCGCTGACTTTGCATGTCTTGGTATCACAAGTGCACATATATTTACTTCTTAGATCTTAAGAGCGCTTCTGCCTTTCGTCTTTAGAGGAAGTGAATTCTGGATTCACCATCACCTGGCAGAAAAGGTTTTCCCCACCTCTCCTTTGAACCTTGACTGGCACACTGGCTCAACAGTTAGCACTGCTCCCTCACTAAGGCAAAGAGTGGGGTCTGATTCCAACCTGAGGAGACCTCGTGGAGTTCATGCATTCTTCACACCTCTGCTTAGATTTCCTCCAACAGTCCAAAGTTATGCAGACATGTTGTATTGGCCATAGGGAATGCAGGGAAAAAAAACGAGGTGGTTGTGATGGAGCAGTTGATTAGATTGGGCGGGCACGGTGGGGTGAATGACAGAATTGTGAACGAGGATAGGAAAGCAAGTGATGAAAAAAATGACTTCATCTTTTTTTTGTAAGTGCCAGTCGAGTCAAGTTAGATTCGTGATTTCCACCGTGAGCGGAGGTGCATCTCACCAAACCTAATGATCTCTGCCAATTTCATGATGTGATTGTTAACCTTAATTGTGTATAGAGTAACCTAGATTATCCGAATCTCAGATTATCCAAACAAGATCGCAGGGTCCGGATGGTTGGCTAATCTGTGTAATCTGGCATTTGACTACCTGAATATTCGTTCTGCACATGTGATGTTCGTTATTACCATGTCTGGGCCACAATCGAGTTTCTCCAACACATTCCACACCCGACTCTACAAATTATCCAGGTTCTGCTGCTCAATACTTCCACTGTCAGCATATTTTCGTGTCCAGCAGAGCCAGTAAAGATCTCCGGGGTCACACGATTAGGGACGTTCAGCGTGATTCAGAAACGAGGAATCAAAAACAATCCAAACATTTGCTGATTAACATTTCGGACAATTTCACCTTGTTGTGGCCAACGCTAATGCTATATTCTACATGGATGATTTGGGAGAAAAGCCCGTGTCTTTAGACAGCTTTGTGCAGAAACTGGGATTCATCATGCAGCTCTTCAATTGCTGTTCAAACGCCATTGTGACCCAGACTAAGTTCAATCAGCAATTGAAGAATCTGTTCAAATATCCGTTTCGACAAATTCATCAATCAATCAAATTCAATCATTAATCAACCCATCCAGAATTGTCTCATTCTATTTCAATGCTTCAGCAATAAATCAATCAGGCTTTATGCTAATAGACTGGTGGTATTGCTGGTTTGTCCAGAGGGATCCCATAGAGAGTTGCAGGGAGATATTTCTATTGTGCTCTCAGCTGAGGGTTCACTGAGAAAACTCACTATGCTACTTACCGAATCTATGATTCCAATTTGTAAATAATAACATTTTCCATAAAAAGTTCCAAGAACTATATTGTTCATTATGTTCGTGTTAAATAGGCTGAGCTGAAAAAGAGACAGACTCAGCCTCAATAGCCGGCAGGATAGGAATGGTTGGGGAGTGGGTACATGCTCAGGTATTGGGTTTCTGCTCTGGGTCATCCACTCCGACACAATATTGACAGAATTCATATCTCATCCTTTTTACTCCTCGATCCCCATCCCCAGCCCACTCTCGGAATATTCCTCTGTCTCTCCCCTACTCTTACTTTCTCTCTATTTTCCACTGTTCCTGCATCCGCATTTTCCTTCATTCTCTCTCTCTCTATTGCAGTATTTACCTACTTTTTATACTCCCTTCCTCTCTTTTGCCCAAATCTTCATTCACATTCCGTTTCTATGTTAAAAAGTGAAAGTGTGGTCACAGGATCTTGCTAAGGACCACAGCATGTGTGAGAACAAAATCTGTTGTAAATTGAATAGAATTGAGGTGGTGGGGCAGTCTATTATTAGGAGAATAACGTAGATGGAGGATCGGTGCATCTTGTCAGGAGAACAATATAGTGTTGTGGCTGAAAATCAGCGTCTTGAAACAGTGCGCGATGAGACCAAAGAAAGCTGTGAATACATAAGTTTACATGTAGGTAAACAGGCCATTACCACAGAAAAGGAGAAAGTGAGGTCTGCAGATGCTGGAGATCAGGTCTGAAAATGTGTTGCTGGAAAAGCGCAGCAGGTCAGGCAGCATCCAACGAACAGGAGAATCGACGTTTCGGGCATAAGCAGAAAAGGTTGAGTCAGTCAATAAAGTGATATTAAACAAAGGATTAATTGAAGGACAGACAGTGAAAGCAGCTTATGATTGACACATCTAAGGGGTCACCAAATAGCCCATCATGTCGAAGCTGGACAGTAAGGTCGAAGGTAGCTGTGGATGGAGGTGAATAATAGTCGGACACAGCTCCATAAATATTCCAGAAGTCAATGCTGATGAAACACAGGATATCATTCCACCAACTAAGCAGAAATACTTACGTCCACACTTCGCAAAAGGTATAAAGATCCGAGAATCATACAATCCCTCTGGTGTGAAAGCAGGCCCTTCGGCCCAACAAGTCCATACAAACAGTTTTAAAAGTAAACCATTCAAACCCGTTTCCCAACCCGATTATTATAATTATGCATGATCTACACATCCATAACCACTGTGGGCAATTTAACATGGGTAATTCACCTAACTGGATTGTGGGACGAAACTGAGGCAACTGGTAGAAACCCAGGCATACACGAGGAGAATGTGCAAACTCCACAAGGACAGTCACGTGAGGCTGGAATCGAACTCAGTTCCGTTGCACTCTGAGGCAGCATTGCTTACCACCCAATGGCCGTGCTGCACCGAAGTTAAAGACCAAATGTTTCAATTTGATTGATTATTGTCATATGTGTATCGTTATAGTTAAAAGTTTTGTTTTCCAATGGTAGTACTGTGGCTCAGTGTTTAGCACTGCTGCCTCATGACGCAACGTACCCAAGTTCGATTCTAGCATTGGGTCATGATCTGTGTGGAATTCTCAGCGTGCTTGTGAGAGTTTCTTTCGAGTGCTACGACTTTCTCCCACAAACCAAAGATGTGCAGGTGAGGTGAATTGATCATGCTAAATTGCCTATAGTGTTCATGGATGAGTGACATTAGGTGCATTACTCAGGGTTGAAGTCAGGGAATAGGCTGGGGGGAAAGGGTGGGTTCCTGTTCGGAGGAGTGGTGTGCCTTGTTGAGTAAAATGGTCTCTTCACCCACTATAGGAATTCTACTCACCCTGTAAACATTTCCCATTCAAATATCTGTCCAAATGCCTTTTAAAACGTGTCAGTGTAACTGGCTCTGTCATTTATTCGGGCAGCTCATTCCAGAAACGCAACAATCTGTGTATGAAAAGGTTGAACCTCAGGTCCCTGCTCACGTTCAAACTGTGCTCTAGAGTTGGAATTCGTCTCTCCCTGCCATATAAAGACCTTTCTTTTTCACCTCTTCTATGGCCTTTTAAATTTTATAAAACTCTATAGCCTCTAGTCCTCTAGTCCTCTAGTCCTCCTCGGAAAACAGCCACAGCCGATTCAATGTCTCCCTTTAACACAGAAACTTCCTTTTCAGCAACACACATCATTTTGCTTCATTCTTTTTGGTTTAACCAATTTTGACCGAGGGACAGAAAATGAATTACGCTGGTCCCAGAGAGCTGATCTACCATATAGAGGAAGATAGCTAGATAGATAGATAGATAGATAGATAGATAGATAGATAGATAGATAGATAGATAGATAGATAGATAGATAGATAGATAGATAGATAGAGATAGAGAGAGAGAGAGACAGAGAGAGAGAGGGAGAAAGAACACGCAGTGAAGTGAATGTCTTATAAATTGGTGTCGAGACTTATGGAGTCATTAGATGCATTATTCACTGCAGTATTCTTTCCCTCTGACTTGCTCTTGATGATGCAGTTTATTTGACTCTGAAGAGCCAGTTCATTTCAGCTTCATCGTAACTCCTAGGGTGCTGATTGTAGGGGATTCAGCAATAGTCAGCCCATTGAATATCAACAGATATTTTCCGGTCATCTCTTATTGGACAACATAATTGCTTCGCATTAATATGAAATGTATTTGTTACCACTTGACAGCCAAGGCCTGAATCTTCTGAGATGTTACTGTATTGGACATGACATACATCAGTATCTCAGGAGTTAATAATGCTGCTGAACATTATGCAATGAATAATACACATCTGATTCTTAAAATGATGATTGAGGCAAGATCAGTCATTAATGACATTTAGTCATCCTATTCAATCTTTAGGAACGACTCCGGTGAAGTGCTGGAGTTTCCATGGCTGGCTCCCAACAACCACATCAATAGCTGTGGCTGTGGAGTCACATGTTACCCAGACCAGTTAAATGCAGCAGTTTTCTGTCCTGAAAAGACATTAGTGAGCCAGATTGATTTGAATGATTTTGTACAATGGTTTAATGATCAACATTACAGTTAGAATTCCATGCATTTATTAAATTGAAGTTCTGTCATTCGTCATGGGAGAATTTCATCCAGGTCCATGGCAATGATAGTTTGTAAGTTTCAGAATATGAGCCAAATTCAATGACTGGCTCTTGATTTGGCACCCAACATGATATTTCTATTAATATTTCAAAATAAGGGTTTTACAATTCTTACAAATCGTTCAGTGCACAATTAATTTGTTCTATTTGGTTTCTTGAAAATCGGAATGCCGAAAGACTAAGTGAGATGTGTCAATTAGACGAAATTGAATTAAACCTGAACAATTGCGAGACAGTGCAGTTTAATTCTGATCGAGATGGTGAGTGTATTTGTTCTTTCAGAAATTCGAAGTAGCTATGGATGAGCCGAGTCAATTGTTTTCCCACCCAACGGAAGGTACTGTACACAAAAATCAAAGAATGATTTATGTGTGTGTTTGTGTAAGATACTGAAGACATTCTTCAATGTTATCAGCGTTTTATTAAGAACGCTTGTTTTTACTTATTCTGAAAGAATCTTAGAACGTGTTGATCTGACAAATTGTAATTCAAAAAGCAGGGTTCGGGGAGCACAACTTGCTCCACTTCAGTTAGGATGGGAACAGCATTGGTAAAGAAAAATTGCTACAAATGGAAAAGAAATTCATTTCCAGCCTCGGTTGAGCAGATTTATATATGATGCGAGCTGGCAATGTAGATTTGGTGAGCTTGAAGTCGACAATTCCTGAGGTCCAGGGGGATTTTAATCAGGCAGACGATGTAGTGAATTTCAGGGACTCTGACCCAAATCGTTGATTCCTCTCGAAACACACTGGAAAGTCCCGGGTTACTACACCGTAGGAAGGTCTAATTGCTTTTGAGGGAAAGCAAAGCAGTTCTACTGGAAAGTTCATTGGGGTGAATCAATTTATCTGTGAAGAAGGAGGCCAAATAAGCTCGAGCTGATGTCTTTGGAACACGGATCGTGTTATATAAGACTATGTGGGGTTGGACAGGGTTAAACAACTATCCATGCATGTAGGTGCTAAACACAGTTGCAGAGCGAGGGAGAGGTGTCATGACTGCAGGAAGTGGCAGAGGTATCGTGGTTTCAGAGCGGGAGGAATTTAAAGAGAAGAAGGGACGCAGCTGCTGGTGGAGATTATTGGTGGGTGTTGGTAGTGTCTCTGGAGCTGAAAGAAATTGCAGATGAATGCAGAAATATTGAGCCCCCATTGTAAAGTGGAAAAAAAGTTGGCTTTCAATCATCTCCAGTTGTAAGTTTGCTCGCTGACCTGGTAGATGTGTTGTCAGACGTTTTGTTACCATGCTAGGTAACATTGTCAGTGGGCCTCCAATGTGGAGTTGCTATTTATCTGTCTCAGTTTGTTGTGGTTGGTGATATTATTTACCTTTCTGTTTCTGACAAGTTTGTAAATGATGTCCTAATCAATGTCTTTGTTAATGGAGTTTCCGTGTGAATGTCAGGCCTCCAGGAATTTCTGTGCCTGTCTTTCTTTAATTCATGCCAGGATGGATGTATTGTTCCAGGTGACTGGAGACCCTTTTCGTTTTTGGGTACGGATACCATTGATAGTTGGTCATGCATTTTGATGCCGAGTGATGCTCATGTATCCTAGTTTCCGGCCCATTTGTCCAATGTACTGTTTGTTGCAGTCTTGCCAGTATATGTTGCATATGATGCGGTTCTACAGGTTGTTGGTACGGGGTCGTTAAAAATTCATCGAGAGCTGTTTCAGTGTGATGGTTGGATTGTGAGCTACCATAATGCGAATGGGATGGAGTAGTCTGCGCAACATGTTCGTGATTTTTTCGTGCATGGCAGGTTGGCGAGAGTCCCTAGGTGTGTTGTGTATCCTTGTTTAAGTCAGTTGTTCAAGAATCAGCAGACTGCACTTTGAGAAATATTCCTGACATGATGTTAAATAGAGTTTTTCACTGAAATTGTATCCTGGAACCCCGAATGAAACTTTTCATATATACATTAAAAGCCTGTAACATAAGACATCGAAAAAGTAGTTTCATAATTTTGCCTTCAAAGCGTTCCCAGAATGTAAGAGGAATGTGATCCATAAACACAACCATCACCGAAACATTTTTCTTCACATTGCACATTAAAATGTTGCAACGTCAGTCCCAAATTCACTGTTTCCCTTTCGATGATGGAGTATTTGTTCTGTGGTTATTGAGTTTGTTCGAAAAGTAATCAACTTGTAATTCAATCCCCTCATTGTCTTTCTGTATCAGTGCAGCTTTACTCCTACGTCATGAGCATCGATGGCAAATTCAAAAGTCTTTGGAAAATTTGGTGCAGCTGAAACTGGTTTGGTGGATAATATGATTCCGATTTGGACAAATGACCCCTGCTATTGATCTGTCCACCGAAACTTTGCGTCCTTCGTCAGGAAATTACTTGACGGTGCCACGACACTGGAGGGGTATTCCTAACGCGAAGGTGAGAACCTCAGATGCTCGAGGTCAGAGTCGAGATTGTGGTCCTGGAACATCTCAGCAGGTCGGGAAGCAATAGGGAACAGGATAATTAATGTTTTGAGCATTAGCGTTTTCATCAGGATTCCCCCAGCCTATTCCCTGCTCCACGGATGCTGCCTGACTTTCTGTGCTTTTCCAGCACCACAGTCTTGACCCCGGATTCCATACCTCCACTTCATGTACAATAGCATTTGTCCTCCCCAACTGATTCTGACATATTTCCTTAGACTGCATGAGAAACCTTTTGAACTGCGTTCTATGCTCCTCAGAGAGATAGCGTACCAAGCTATTCCATTTCTTAAGGACATCTTCATTTTATCAAATCTATTTGGTGGCACATCAAAATCGACACCATCGATATTCGATTCCTCACTCTGAATGGCAGTAACGAACAGCCGTTTCTCCAGTTCATTCTCTGTAGCATAATACAGTTTCAACGCATTTACATGACATGCCGAATACCATTTCTTTTCCTATGTGGCATCTTTATGAGATAGTTCACCTGACTCAACTTTTTCTCAATTTGTTAGAGACCACTAAACCTGGCTTCGAATGGATCTCCTATGACTAGTTACAGTACTATCACGTCATCCCCTCGGGAAAAAAAACCCAACGCTCAAAGGTTTTATCAGGCAGCTGCTTCATTCGATTGTGTGCCCTCTTTCCGTGCTGCTGAGGTAACTCACCTACTCGATTTAATCTCTCACTCACCTCCGATATTTAATCTAAGTTTGAAATCTCTTGCTTTGGTAACGTAAATTTTTCTTTACTTAAATGCAAACCGCTCTCACGTCATCGCTGAATATTAACTCGAAGGGAGTGAACTGAGTAGATTATTGTGGGTCGTCACTGATGGCAAACAATAGGAATAGTGTACTTTTATCTTAATCATTCTCTTAATCCTAACGTTATACTCTCAAAATGTTCTTCAAGGTCTGATGCTACCTTGCTAAAACTCCCTGGGATCGGGAGATATGCACTGGCTTTCAAGTGCTACTGTAAACGTCAGCTCTCCATGATCACTCTAAGCGGCTGGGATAGACCACACCGAGTGAAGGAAGCTACTAACTCCTCTACTAAAGTTTTACCTTGATACTCCATAATGGAATTGCCTGCAGATATCTGGTAGACTCCAGCGGAAGGGTTTGTGCACGAATCTTCGATTTTCCTGCCCCTCAGATGGTGACTGACTTGCTGAACTTTTCCAGCACCACACGATCAACATCCGTTATGGTTAACAAGTAATAGTTCCCTCTTGTAGTTGCTCAGATGGCACCTCTGCAAACAATTACAACCCGCATGAAAGGTCGTTCAAATGTGATAATTGTAAACAACAGGTCGTCCTGTCACTGATGAAGAAGCGTCGCTCAGAAAGCTAGTGTAGTTCCAATTTAACCTGTTGGACTATAACCTGCTGTTGTGTGATTTTTCACTTTGTACACCCAGTCCAACACTGGCATCTCCAAATCATGACTACTCTTGATTATAAATTGCCTTCTTTTCTGAGCTTCCATTCACATATAGATATTTTATCGCCTTGTCGTGCTGTTGCAAATCCCTCTGCCATTCCGGACAAAGCACTTCTGTCAGACTCTCTAATTGTTCAGGTTTTTCCTGCAAACTTACTTCACAGAGGGTGCCCGCTAACTGAACCTCAACGTCTTCATCATTCTCTTACGTGTTTTCGTCATGCTGTAACTTATGAAAGTTGAATCTGATTACTACACAGTCAGGGAAAATAGCAGGATACTTCTGTTTTCCCTCCTCAGCTTCTTGGTCTTCCTCGGCTTCTCCAAAACAAGGCCTGTCACTTCTTATTTAGAACCTGCAAAATTCTTCCCAAAAATAAACTGAATTGCTGGAACTGACACTCTGTCAATCAGTCCCAGTGTTACTTCCTCAGTCTTGAGTTGACACACCAACCTAATCTTATATAGTGGAACGCTAAATTTCTGTCTATCTTTCCCACAAATTACAACAATCTCGGCTAACAGATCAGAAAGAGTAAATTCGCTAAACTCTTAATATCAGCGACTGATTAGATCATGTGTCTCTCAAAATTATGCCTTCTTGTCTTCGTCCCCATTCTTTCTGAGTGACCTTTACCCACAGAGGCGAATTCTTCATAGAGATCAGGTACTAACTACACACCTAATCCTTGCCGAGCCTGTGCACTTGCCGCAGCCTCTCTCCTCTTCTTGGGGTGTATTTTCCTACTTTCACTAAAGCCACTGGCTTACCATCTTTTCCCACATCTTTTCCCTCAGTACCTTTCCTTCACGAGGAGCATTGTGACTTTACGCGTCCTTCTTTACCACAGTAGAAACACCAGATTCCTTTCACCTTCTTTCCACTTTCTTGGACATCCTTTTTAAACCAGTGTTAAACTCTTCCCAGTGTTCTCGACTCTTTGTTTCGCAGTGCAGGATCCCCTGTTCTCCCATCTTCTATCCGTGTCAGGACGAAATTCTAGACGGAAGCTTGTCTTATGCACCAATATGTGTTCATCTGCTAATTCTGCTACCCATCTCATTTCCTGAAATTTCTGTTCTTCCACGTGAATTCTTACTTTATTTCGAAGCGAGTTTTCAACTTCTCCACAAGACTAATTTCTCTTAGAGGCTCAAAAGTCCTATCATCGTTAAAACAACGACCCATCTCTCGAAATTACTCTAGTTAATACTCAGCATGCGTCTGGCTCGGTTTTTCCTTTCTTTTTCTGAAGCGCTATTGACATGCTTCTAGTACCATTTCAACTCTTCATAATCTCTCGACCCCTCATGTGACAGTGCAACAAATACCTCATTAGGTCTGCTAACTGTTTAGCATGAGCTATCATTATCCAGAATACTCGGACTATTCCATTTGCCCAACAATCTTTTTTTCAATGAAATAAAGGAGATTCAACATCTTTCTCATCAAAATGTCGCAACGTTTTGATATATTTGTCGATATCACTATCTTATGCTTTAATCAACATCCTGTTAACTTGATTTTGCTGACTAATTCGCAAATTCCGAATTCCAAATATTCTCTCTAAGCTCAGACCCTTCTCTCTTTTCCTACCTCTCCATCTTTCCTCGCTATCTCCCTTTTTCCTCCCTCGCCCTCTTCGCTCTCTCTTTTCTTCTAATTTATTTTTTTCTTCTCTCTCTCTCTTCCTCTTTATCTTCCCTTTCCTTATCTTCTAACTCCATTTCCCTCAATTGCCATTTAGGCTTTTCTACTTCCACTGCAATTATCTCTTTCTGTGATACAAAGGGGGCGCAACAAGTCGTTGGCAGATGAGATCATAGAAAGCCCAAACGCTTTATATCCGTATATCAAGAATAAAGGCATGACGAGAGAAAGATTAGAGACAATCATGTATAGTTGTAGGAAGTTGTGACTGGAGTCACAGGAACACGCCAAATGAATAATTTTCGTCAGCATTCCCACTCGGAAAAAACAATGTTGTCGAGGAGAATACTCAGATACAAGCTATTAGACTAGATGAGATTAAGGTTCACAAGGAGGAGGTGTCAGCAATTGTGGAAAGTGTGAAGATAGAAGACTACCCTGGGCAGGATGGGATTTATCATAGGATTCTCTGGGAATTTAGTGAGGAGATTGCAGAGCCTTTTGCTTTTATCTTTATGTCGTTATTATCTACAGGACTAGTGCAAGAAGGGAGGAGGATAGCAAATACGGTCCCCTTATTCAAGACGGAGAGTAGAGACAACCCTGGTAATCATAGACCAGTGAGCCTTACTTTGGCTAAAATAGTTAAAATATTGGAAAGGTTATGATAGATAGGATAGCTAACCATCAAGACAGAATAAAGCTCATTGATGAAAGTCAACGTGGTTCTGTGATGGGTAGTTCGTGCCTCACGAACCTTACTGAGCTCTTTCAAATGATGATCAAACAGTGGATGACGGTAAAGCGGTTGATGTGCTGTATATGGATTTCAGTAAGGCGATTGATAAGGTTCCTAATAGTAGGCTATTACACACAATACGGAGGAATGGGGTTAAAGTTAAGTTAATGGGGTTCGAACAGAAATTAGCTGGCTCAAAGAGAGCAGAGGGTGGTGGTTGATAGAAAATTTTCGTTCTGGAGTACAGTTACTCGCGGTGTACCACAATAATCTTTTTTGAGGACATTGTGCTTTGTCATTTTTATAAATGACCGAGGTAAGTGTGCAGCAGAAAGGGTTCGTAAATTTGCGGATGACACGAAGATCAGTGGAGCTGTGGACTGTGCTGAATGATGTTGCGGGTTGCAGAGGGACATAGATAATCTCCAGAGCTGAGCTGAGAGGTGGCAAATGGAGTTTAATGTGGAAAAGTGAGAGATAATTCACTTTTGAAGGAGCAATGGTAATAAAGAAAAGTGGGCGCATGGTGAGATTGGTGGTGAGCATAAATGAGCATAGAGATCTTGTTGTCTACGTACATAGATCCCTGAAAGTTGCCACCCAGGTTGATAGGGTTGTTAAGAAGGCATTCGGTGTATTAGCTTTTATTGGTACAGTGATTGAGTTTCGGAGCCTCGAGGTCATGCTGCACCTGTACAAAACTCTGGCGCAGCCACACTTGGAGTAGTGCGTACAGTTCTGGGCACCACATTATTGGAAGAATATGGAAGCTTTGGAAAGGTTTAAGAGGAGATTTAAGAGGATGCTGCCTGGTATGGAGGCAACGTCTAATGATGAAAGGCTGAGGGAATTGAAGCTGTTTTAACTAGAGAGAAGACGTTTGAGAGGTGACTTAATTGAAACATATAAGATAATCAGAGGTTTAGATAGTGTGGACAGTAAGAACATTTTTCCTCAGATGCTGATGGCTCGCACGAGGGGACATAACCTTAAACTGTGGGATCAGAGGTTTAAGACAAGTGACAGATGTAGTTTCTTTACTCAGAGAATAGTAGGTGCATGGAACACACTGCCGGAAATAAGTGTAGATTCGCCATCTTTAAATGGCCATCGGATACACATACGGATGAAAATGAAATAGTTGAGGCTGGAAAGGCTTAAGATTGGTTCCATAGGTCGGCACAACATCGGGGGCCGAATGCCCTGCACTGCAATCTCTGTCCTACTGTTCCATGCTCTGCCCTTGAATGACCCAGATCTTAATAAAATCAGTCTTTTGTTCCTGGCATTCTTTAGAATGCTTTCGGGTATCCTTGATCTGACCTGCCAAAGAATTCTTATATCCCCTCCTGGATTTTCTCAGCTCTCTCTTTATGTCCTTCCTGGCTGCCTTGTTACTCTCAAGCGCCCTAGCTGAGCCTTCACCTCTCATCTTTACATAAGCTGGTTTCTGTGGCATTTGAGAAAGACTGAGGATGGGGCCGAGCTCTACAGAATTCAAACTTTGCGACAGATACTGAACAAGTCTGAATTAGTGGTGCTGGAAAAGCACAGCAGGGCAGGCAACATCCGTGGAGCAGGAAAATCGACGTTTCTGGCAAAAGCCCATCATCAGGAGCTGAACGAGTCTGTACACGTGCAATTCAGTGGGTGAACTATATCAGTTTTAGCATATTTGTGTTGCACAGATATTTGGTGCTTGGAAAGTAAGACAAACATGGGAAATGTGACATTGTCTCAAGGATTCACTGCAAGCAGTCTCTGGAATTTGCATTTTAATCACCTTCAAAAAAACTCCTCCATTCAGTACCTCTGTAACGAAAATTCGTATTGTGATGATACATTAATATGGGACAGAAATCAGGTTTTGATTCATTGCACTTTGTGACAGTATTTTTGGCCCAGACTGAAATTTGGTGATAAGTAACAGAACAGAAACTTTCTGTGTTTCTGCTACTAAATTAACATCTGATCGTTTAATTTAACTTGTCTTCGGTGTAACACCCACAAAGCATCAATTCACATGTCACATTGTTTCAGTTCTCCTAACAATTCACCAGACTCGACATATTTAAACCAGTGCAAGTAGAGAATGGGATTACATAGAGAATAGAGTTCTCTCTTCTCTGCAGCTTTTGATATTCCCAGGCCACTTTCGGCGTTGGTCAGATCTTGATAAAATCAACGACTTCCCCCATCCTGAACCCATCAAATACACTCAGGGTAGCAACATCACTGGGTTAAATCAGAGTAGGTGCCCCTCTCACATTTTCAATTGAGACGACCTCACCGAAACATGTGGAGAATGAAGTCAGACGCAAAGCAAATAACCCTTTATACTACCCCTATTAAGCACTCCCTGGACAGGTGCAGCACTGTATTCAATGCAGAGTAAAGCGCTTTCTACACTGTTCCAATAATACGCTCCCAATATAGGCAGAGCACTGGGATAGGATTAAAGTTTAGCAGGATTGCAAATAGTGCAAATGCTCCCTCCAAATTACACAGAGATATTGATAGATCGGGAGAACAGGAAGAAACTGTTAGAAGGAAGAATGACCCTGGACTTGAGAGGATACCTTCTGAGGAAAGATTGTACAAATGTTTCTGCTCAAATTGAGAAGACTCATGGGAGGTCGAATCAAAGCCTTTAAGATATCAACTGTATGAGACATGTTCCACAAGATAAAGAACTCCTACTGGTTGCAGATTGTAGAACGAGATGGAGCAGAGCCTGAGGCTGAATGCCCAGAGACGTCAGGAGAGATTTAAGAAGTGATTTGAGTCACAAGGTGTGAGAGAGATTTGGAATCATCTGCCATAAACAACGAAGATGCCGGGTCTGCTCTTCAGTTTGAATCTTGGACAGATATGATTTTAGTCAGTGAAGATCTTGAGGGGTGTGGGCCAAAGGAAGGAACCTGGAGTGAGGGGACACATCAGCCATGACCACATCGAATGATAGATCAGGCTTAAGGGCGGAATGGCTTAGCATAGTTCTTCTGTTCCAAAGTGAATATCCCCCTACACTCTCCCCATCAGACACTTTCTGGTTAGGGACAGGATAGAGTTGGATATGCTGTTCGGCTCTGTTTAATGTATCCCCAACAACCCCCACGGTATGGCCAGCACAGTGTTAGATGCAGTGGAAACACCACTCCACACTGTAGCCATCAGCAAATTCTCCAGACAGGTGAAGCATGGAGTTTTATACAGCTGAAATCCCAATACATGTTTTTAAAGGCATGTATAGTCTGACAAGAGTTGCTGTGTTAAATTCACTCTCTACTCTCATTATCTTATATTCAGATGCACAGACAGAGACAAACACAATGGCAGGCCACACAGACATGTACACACACATAGCAAGACCTGAACTACTCGACAAATTCATCATCTAGTTCTTTATTTGCTTCTCACTGTTCTGTTCTGATTCTGTTAGATTGCTGTTCTGAAATACACATGGTCGTCATCGTCATCCCTTGTGGCATGTCCTGCTACCGAGCACAGCATCTGATTTCAGGTCAGTATGCAGTACAGAAGCCACTCATTGCTGGGGGGAGGTGTGTCTTGAACCTGACCCTGGTGTGTTGATGTCCCGCATTAATCTGACATTCAGGGATTGTTTCACAGAGTGTGTGTGTGTGTGTGTGTGTGTGTGTGTGTGTGTGTGTGTGTGTGTGTGTGTGTGTGTGTGTGTGTGTGTGTGTGTGTGTGTGTGTGTGTGTGTGTGTGTGAGTGAGAAATTGAGTCAGAGGCCTGAGCCCTTCGTTGATTGAGTTAGTATCCCTTTACTACACAACTTATTAAGTATTAAATATTACTTTCCATTTTGTTGTACACAAATCAGAGTGACGTCATGGGATAGTGACTTCAAATTTTCGAATGTTTTGCCATTTCAACGAGCAGTGGGACGAGGGAAGTGAGGATGGTTTGCTTTCTCTGCACAGACAGTGAGTGATGAGGAACACAAAGGGAATGTTTTTTCATTCCGTAATGTGATGTGGGTATCATTGGCTGGGTTCAGCATTTATTCCCCCATTCTTATCAGCCCTTGAGAAGGTGGGAGTGTTCTGCCTCACGGAACAGCAACACTCCAAAAACAATGTTGATTGAGGAACAAAATGTGACAGAAAAAAAAATTCAGCCTCTCTATTTCAACTCACAATGTAGTATTCACATGTTTAATTAATATGGTGTCAGAGACTGGAATTTTATCGATAATATCAACGATTTTATGCATTGAAGGCACACCTCCCCCAGCACTGAGTGGCTTCTGTCCAGCAGACTGGCCTGGCATCAGATGCTATGCTCGCATGACATTCCACAAGAGATGAGGACGACGAAAATGTGTATTCCATAACACAACGGGAAGTGTGTTACTGTTTGAAATCGAATTGAGGACCAAGATGTTGTAGGTAAGGGACAAAGGGAGGAATGAGGGGTTAGATCACAGTTCAGCCATGCTGCTATTGGTGTATTGTCTTGTTGTCCAACATGGAAACAGACACACTTTTCCAACTCATCCATGCTGACCAGATATCCCAGGTCCATTTAGTTCCATTTGGCCCAATTCCCTCGAAACTCTTCCTGGTTCTATACCCATCCAGACGTTTAATAAATGCTCGAAATGTGCCAGCCTTCACCACTTCCTCTGGCAGCTCACTCCATATACACATCATGTTCTGTGTAAAAAACGTTACCCCTGTGAATTTCTCCCCCTCACCCTAAAGCCATTGCCTCTATTTCTGGATTCTGGCAGCCCATGAAAAATACAATCTTGATTACCCTCTCCAAGGCCCTCATGATTTTACAATTAAAAATAATCAAATGTTTCCTTCTCTGCGACAATCGTTACAGGGAAAACAGCCCCAGGCAGTTCAGTGTCTCACTATACCTCAAACCCTCAAATGACGACATTATTGTGAATCTGTTCTGAATGCTTTCAAGTTACATTACATCCTACTTAAAGGAGGGAGACCAGAATTTCATGTAATATTCATAAATTCGCCGAACCAATACCCTGTACAGCCGCAACAGAACTCTTATTCTCAATGCACTGAAAAGTAAAGGCAAGCAAACGAAACGCCTTCTTCTGTATCCAATCTACCTGAAAATCCACTTTCAAGGAACTATGAAGCTTCACTACAAGATCTCGTTGTTCAGCAACACACTCCCATGAACATAACATTACCTGAATATATCCTGTACTGATTTGCCTTTCCAAAATGCAGCACATCACATTTATCCAAATTAAACTCTATATGCCACTCCTCCGCCCACTGGTCCAACTGATCAAGTTCCCATTGTACTCTGAGATAACATTCTTCGCTGTCCACTGCATCTCCAGTTTTGGTGACAGCTGTAAACTTCCTAACAATAACTCCGATGCCCACTTACAAATCATTTTAAATATATAACGAAAAGCAGTGGATCCACCACTGCTTCGTTATGGCAAAACATTGGTCAGAGGCCTCCAGCCTGGAAAACAAACAACCAACACCACCGCCTCTCTTTTACCTAGGAGCCAGTTCGAGATCGAAATAGCCAGTCATCCCTATATTCCATGTGATCTAACCATGCTAGGCACTCTACCATTTGAAATCTTGCAAATGCATTACGAAAGACCCCAAATATCACGTCCACCATTCTGCCCATCATTCATCTTCCATTACTTCTTCAAAAAATTCAATCAAGTTAGTAAGACATGGCTTCTCAAGCATTAAACATTGTTGACTCACGAATCAATCTTTTTCATTCCAAATACTTGCATATCCTCTCCCTCATGATTCCTTCCAAAAACCAGCCCATCACTGATACTAGCGGTTTTTTTGTTGGTCTTCAATTCCTTCCTACCTTTCTCAAATTGTGACACCAGTTCGGTGAACAGCCAGTCATGTGGCACGTCACCTCTGACTATTGATGAAACAAAGATTTCAGCAAAATGTACAGCAATCATTTCTCCAGCTTCCCACAGAGATCGAGAGTATACCTGATAAAGTTATATCGATTTATCCAACGATATGCATTTTAAGACATCCAGCACCTGCTCCCTTCTAATGTGGACATTTTTCAAGATATCACCATCGATTTCCCCACTTTCCATTTTCTTCTTCATAGTAAACACTGATGTAAAATACTCGTTTAGAATATCCCCACCTCCTGCTGCTCCATTCATCGGCTGCATTGCTGACATTTAAGGGATCCTACTCTCTCCCTAGTTCGCCTTTTGTCGTTCTTTTATTCATAACATGCATTTGGATTAACATGAACCCTACTTTCCAAAGTTATCTCATGTCCCATTTTCACACTTCTGATTTCCCTCTCAAGCATATTCCAACTACTTTTATACTCTGCTAATGATTCACTCGAACTCTGCTGTCGATACCTGACATATGCTTCCTTCTTTGTCTTAACCACAATCTCAATTTCTCTAGTGACCCAGTATTCTCTTTTCAGACGAGCAATGTCCTTCACCCGAACAGGAACATGCTGTCTCTGGATTCTCATTATCGCATTTTTGAAGGCTTCGCATTTTCCAACTGTTGCTTTCTGGTGAATATACGCTCGCAGTCAGCTTCGGAAAATTCTTTCCTAACACATTCAAAATTGGCGTTCCTCCCCTTTAGAACATTAATTTTAGAAGCTGGTCTATTTTCCATTCACTGCTTAAAACGACGGAGTTATGGCCTCTGGCCCAACGTGCTCGCCCACTGACATCTCAGTGACCTGCTCTGCATTGTTTCCCAAGAATAAGTTAAATTATTCACTGTCTCTAATCGGGACATCCACATAATTTATTAGAACGTTTTCTTACACACACTTAACAAATTTCTTTCCGTCTAAACCCTTAAACTATGGCAATTTTAGTTTATGTTTGCAAGGTTAAAATCCCTACCATTACCATTGTATTATTCTTACAGAAAACTGCGAACGCCTTGCGAGATTGTTTATCAATTTCCAGTTGATTATTGTATGATGTATCGTACAATTCCGCTAAGATAATCATTCATTTCTAAGCTCCCGCTCCACATCCTCGATGTGTTACCAAGTGCATCTTCCTGAGGTACATGAACAACAAACGTTCCATTCACATTGTCCGACGATGTTGCGACGACTTGTGGAATCATCCTGAAGCCCATCTAACCTACAGTATTCCATTCTCGTGCATATGCCTATTCCAATGTCAATTTAAATGCCCTTAAAGTTGGCGAGTCTACCACTGTTGCAGGCAGTGCTTTCCACACCACTACTACTCTCTGAATGAAGAAACTACCTCTGATGTTCGTTCTTATATCTATAACCCCTCAAATTAAAGCTACATCCCCTCGTGTATTCCATTACCATCAGAAGAAATAGGCTCTCACTGTTCAACCTAGCTAAATGTCTGATTACCTTATATGTATCAATTTGATCGCCACTCAATTTTTTTCTCTGTCACGAAAATACCCTCAGATCTCTCAACCATTTCACGTAATACCTTCTCCACAACTGGCAACATCCTGGCAAATCCCCTCTGAATCATTTCAAAGCATCCACATCCTTCCTATAATGGGTGACCAGACTTGGACGCAAAAATCCAAATGTAGTTTGTACCATTGTTTTTTTTGATCTCGTGGACCCGAAACTCAATCCCCCGATCAATAACAGCTAACAAATTGTATGCTTTCTTACTCCCCTATCAACCTTGGCGGTAATTTTCAAGGATCTTAAGTACCTTTCATTAAGATCTCTCTTCTCATCTGCACTACCCAGAATACTACCAGTAGCCCAGTACTCTGTATTCCTATTACTTCTTCCAAAGTAAATCACCTCACACTTTTCTACACTAAACTTCATTTGCCAACGGTCTGCCCAGCTATACAGCTTATCTATATCTCTCTGTAAAATACAACATCCTTCACCACGATCCACGACTCGACCAACGTCAGTGTCATCCGCAAATTTACTTACCCACACTTCGATGCTCTCATTCACGCCTTTTATAAAAATGAAAAACAGTGGCCCGAAAACAGATCCTTGCAGAACGCCACTAATAACCAAACTCCAGGATGGATATTCCCATCAACCGTGACCATCTGTCTGATTTAACCTCGCTAATTTCTCATCCAAACTGCTAAATCACCCTCAATCCCATGTCTCCGTATTTGTCCAATAGCCTACAGTGGGAAACTTATCAAATACTTTTCCGAAATTCATATCTGCGATATCAACCGCTTCACCACCATCCGCCTGCTTGGTCATTCTCAAAGAACTCACGACAGTTCGTGAGGCATGACCTACCCTTCACAAAACGTATTAACTATCCCTAATGAACTTATTCATCTCTTGATGATTATAAATCCTGTGTCGAACAACCTTTCCAAACTTTTCTGACAACTGAAGAAAAGGCTCACAGTTCTATAATTTCCAAGGCTATCTCTCCTGCCCTTTTTGAACAAGGGAACAATATTTGCTATCCTCGAGTCTTCTAGCCCGAATCCTGTAGACAGTGACGATATAAAAATCAAACGCAAGGGCTGGGCAATCTCCTCCTTGACTTCACTGAGAATTCTAGTATAAATCCTATCCAGCCTAGGGGACTTATCTATTTTCATAGTTTCCAGAACTGCTCATACCTCCTACTTATGCACCGCAATCCCATCTGATCTAGTAGCTTGTATTTCTGGATGATTCTCGCACTCATTGTCTTTTTCTCGTGTGAATACTGACGAAACGTGTTCATTTAGAGCTTAATCTATCTCTCTGACTCCACGCACCACTTTGCACTATAATGCTCCATTAGCTCTAATCTTCCTCTAGTCATTTTTTTTCGTGATGATTCTATCGAAAGCCTGAGGGGTTTCCTTGATCCGCCAATGAATTCTCATGTCCCGTATTAGTTCGTCTTAGGTCTATATATAAATGTAATTCTATTCCTTATCAAAAAATGATACTCCCTGTCATCTTTTGTTCCATTTTCTTACTATGCCTTAGGGTTCACCTGCTTTCTATTTTCACTGCTCTGCTTTAGGGAACATCTCTGGGACACCCGAACGAACCAACCACACCGCTCTGTGGTCCGACATTTCAAATACCCCTCCACTCAGTCGAGGACATGGAGGTCCTGGGCCTCCTTCAACGCCGCTCCCTCACTGCCCAACGCCTGGAGGAAGAACGCCTCATCTTCCGCCCGGAACACTTCAACCCCAGGGCATTCATGTGGACTTCATCAGTTTTCTCATTTCCCCTTCTCCCACCTCACCCAGTTCCCAACTTCCAGCTCAGCACCCTCCCTATGACTTGTCCGACTGGCCTATCTTCTTTTCCACCTGTCCACCACCCTCCTTCCTGACCTATCACCTTCATCCCACCCACACTCACCTATTGTGCTCTATGCTATATTCTTCCCACTACCACCCCCTCTCATTTATCTCACCACCCTTCAGGCACTGTGCCTTTATTCCTGATGAAGGGCTTTTGCCAGAAACGTCGATTTCACTGCTCATCGGATGCTGCCTGAACAGCTGTACTTTGACTGCACCACGGTATTCCACAATCAGTTTCCCAGCATCTGCAGTCATTGTTTTTGCCTTTGAGCGGATTGTTCACCCTGTCCGAGATATTCTTGATCATGGCACTCGGGGAGGGGGGTGGGGGTGGGGGCAACATTCCATTCGCGCGCTCCCCTGCAGAATGTTTGTACCTCTGAATTTAGAGATTCCTATCCCAACCAATCGCTTGGAACCTGACATTCTACGTTACATTAAAGCCTGGATTGGTGACAGGAACTTGACTGCTGGTGCTACATTCATCTGAGATCCATCTCGGGTACAACCCAAGCAGCGTACTTGTTCGAGATGGGGATAGCCACCAGAAACTCCAGCACTACCTGCCTCTTCTTCCTAACTTTCATAGAAGTAACCAATCTACATGACTGTATCTGCGGATTTTCTCCCTTCCTATAACTGCTATGCTCCTGTAAATTCTTCAGTGCCTCTAACTGACATTCCAACTGATCAAAATAATCTTATTGAATTCATAACCAAACACTCTTACTGCTAACATACTCAACAGTAGCATGGAAACTCTCCCTAACCCCTCACATCGTATAGGAAGGGCACAGTACTCTCCTAAAGGCAATCTTTGCACCTGAACCAACCGAAAGTTACCAGAAATAGCACAGTCTTACTGCTGTAATAAAGCACTGCTCCAGGCAACTTCAGTATCAATATTTTGTATTGTTAAATTAATCAAGAGGCAGAACTCAATAAACATATCATCACAAAGAACCCACTCTGTTCAGTATTGCAGACTTCCAAAAACAGGGCAGTAAGTTTCCACTTAAAATATTTTAAAAAACTATGCACTTAGCTGTTCCTGAACTGCGAACTCTCTCTCTCGCAGGTTCCTTCAAGTTCATCTTGGAATTTGACTCTTGGTTAATTTTTCATAGACACACTTCAATGTCCAAAGATACTTCCCTGGATTAGCTGTGTCAGCAGTTGTGTCGGTTTATTTCTCCTTTAATACCTTGAGCACAAGGTTCTTGACTTTCTCTCTCTCTCTCTCTCTCTCTCTCTCTCTCTCTCTCTCTCTTCTCTCTCTCTCTCTCTTTTTCAAGTGTCATTTTTTATTCTAATCTTTCTTTTCCCCAAATTTCCAAAAAGCTTAGAAAACAGTAATTGCTGCTCCTGGAATTTGTTAAAATGACCTCTAATGGGAAAATACCTTAAAAAAAATCTTACAGTAAATTTTTCCGGTCCTCTGTCTCAGATTACACGAATCATGAGAAATATAAACAAAGGAAGGAACTGATATCTGCATCAAGCGGGGGAAGTGAATGGAAACAAAGTATCCCTGGAAACACATTTATGATTTAAAAACATATTTTATATATATGGTATTTAATCTATGCAATCTTTTTAATTGGAAACCTAACATGTTTTTTTAATTTGTCCAGATGTGTGGATCCGAGAGTTCTGTGAGAAAGAGTTTCCCACTCTGCCCTGCAGTGAACGATGATACATTCACCAGATAGTTTATTATTGTGTCAGCTTCGCTTGCTGTGCAGTGATTGCTTGAGTGATTTTTTTTTTGAGGCATAAATCATTCCTCTTTCGGTTTGGGCTTTGTTGTTTAGCTTTCTATATTCTGCTGCTCATTGCTGTCAGCACTTTACATTGATTTTGTTGCTCTAGCCTCTTCCGTGTTGCTCCTTGGATGGAGTAATTTCTTTCTCATTGGAAAAAAACAAAAAATCCTGTTGCTACTTCTCTTTTTCCCTTTCGTTCATTCCTCGCGTGGACACCTCGTTCCATTATCTGCTGCATCTCATGTTGGCTCTCAGTGACTTGGATTTATTCATCAATTGAATTGTTTTTATAACTGGATATTTTATGGCATACTTTAACTGGTCTCTAAAGTTTTTTCTGTGTCACCACATAAATAACTGCATTTGTGCAGCAACTTAGGTTCCGCAGCATGTATGCAACTTGTTCAAAGAGATCAAAATCATCCACGTAATCGCCAACATAGAACATACATAAAATAAACACAATTCAGAGAAGGATAAAATTGGCGGATACAGCAAAGAGTAAAATCACAGATTTCTTTCTGCTGTCTATCTCTGGGTCATTCTCTGTTTTTCTCTGACCCCTCAGTCCTTTGCGTGCCTTAACTGCCTCAGAGATGTGTCTGACGGTCAGAATGTTGAGGAACACAATAAAAATTAATGGTAGAAATGGTATTAAAAATATTTCAATATATGTAAAACTCACCCAATGTACATTGTCATAATAACTGTGTTTTCTGTAACAGTACCATGGAATGTTATTAATGATCCTTCCGGATTCAAATATGAAATAATTGGGAATATTCTTTAAAGAGAAGAAAATGCAGATTGTTGCTAGAAATCTCATTGCTGTTTTCACTGTGCAATACTGAGATTTCTCTGATGAATACAAATGGCTACAAATCGATCAAATGTAAAAGCAACAGTGATCCAGACAGAACAATCAACAGTAAAGCAGCTCAGGACGTGGAGAACACTACAAACAGGAGTGATGTCCAGAAAAGACGGCGGATAATAATAGTAAGCAAACTCATCAAATATGATATAACAAAAATGAACAGTAGATCAGACACTGCCATGGCTACGAGATAGCGTGGAACATGTTGACAGGCCACACTTGCACCGAGATAAGAAGCAATGCAATGCAGAATAACTGTAAGATGAAAGAAAATAGAAGAAAATAGATTTGAAATGATTAATTATATTTTCTCGATACATGTTGAATTTTAGAACTCAGGTTCCTTTTTGTTCAGTACACTGTCATGAGAACCACTACAGTAGCTTCTCTCAAGTGAAACAATTTGCACAAATGTCTTCAATATACACGTAGTTTCAAAACTGTGCTGAACGTGGTGTAATTGTGTGGAAACATCTTTGCCTTAGTAATGACAAGTGGAGGGAAGGGATTGGTGAGACAACTGCAGAGTTTGGGACAAAGGACACGACCTTGCAGAATTCGTGCATCGATGTGTGACAGCTGAGATGATTGTCCTTTTAGTGCAGGACCATCTTAGCTGTAGTCAGTGCAATAAAAAAGTGAGTTGTAATCTCTTTGACTCCATTTCTTAAAGGCTTCTGTTGTCAGTACATGTTTATAATTTATACGTAAAGGGAGAGATTTTATTTCAGTTCATAAAAAAGGAACATCTGATTAAGGAATAATATTTTGTAATTAAAGTCAAACAATCCAGAGTTTGTCGCACTTTAGAGTTTAACACATGGTGATGTTGAATAAACAGAAGCCGTGGAACCAAAATTGGGGTTGTGTGATGAAGTTGGACATTTGGCAGAGTCACAACGTTTATCATTAACACAAGAAGACAAATGCTCTCTACTTGGAAACTTAGATTTATGCGCTCTGCCAGTAACATGAATTATGTAGATGGCAGCAGAGTCTCACGAATATGCCTGAAGTCAAAAATCTTGGTGACGATTTTCTTTATTATTATGCAACATTCTTTATTGTGTTCTTTTCTTTTTCTGTAATCCTCTCTAAATCAATTATTATCACAGCCATAATATTACAAGACTGCCCATTATTTATTCCATCAGAATGTTTTCCTATTAAATTATTTTGCATTTTAATAAGATTGCCTTAAAACTAACTGGTGCAACGTCCTTAATAAAACCTCTTCCTCCCAAGGAGGACACACATCACAAAGTAATGGACAGTGATCTCATTAAAAATCTAATCCGCTTATATTATGAATAACTGGTTCAAAGATTGTTAATCAAATCTTATCACATGCAGGTGCGATAATAGTGTCAAAACTTGTTAGTCCAGATCCTTCGTTATTAACGTCGAGATAAAGAAATGTCGTAGCATGATACAGGCTTGCCCTAACTTGCTGGGATATCTCAATCAGTCAAAAAGACTTATTAAGTAAATATGATATATCCATCGGAAATTGAGTGAATTGACTTGCTATTCTATTATTTTCACGATATGCGAATGAGTCACATATATGTACCCCAATGGACTTTTAACTTAAAAAACTAGTACAAATATACACATCAATGATTTATCTAATTTGCATTCAATCGTATTTGCAATCTACAATGCGGAGAAAGTGAGGTCTGCAGATGTTAGAGATCAGTGCTGAATATGTATTGCTGGAACAGCGCAGCATGTCAGGCAGTATCCAATGAGCAGGAGATTCGGCGTTTCGGGCATAAGCCATTCTTCAGGAATGAGCCCTCCTCATT